>NC_057803.1:654824415-654825013 GCF_018294505.1 Triticum aestivum | reverse complement strand
GGTGGAGTCTGGCGGGGGTGGGGGTGGCGGCGGCGGGGCAGCGCGCGGGTGGATCTGGCGAGGGAGAAGAACGGGGATCTGGCGAGAGGGAGAGTGAGGAGTTAGCTAGGGGGGAACCTTACTAATGGCGCACCCCGCAGCGGTGCGCCATTAGTATGTTCTTTTAGATAGGAATGGCGCACCCGCGGTCAGTGCGCCATTGGGAATCCTTTTTTTATATAGCAATGGCGCACCAGCCAGAAGTGCGCCATTAGTAAAAAAATTATATAGCAATGGTGCACCAGCCATGGGTGCGCCATAAGTAATTTTTATTTTTTTTATTTTTTGTTGCATCTAATAATTTTTTAGAGAATGAATATGAATTTGAAACAGTAATAATTTTTAATAAAAACAGTAATATTTTTTTAAAAAATATCATCAATTTTGTTATTTGAAAATATTTATGAATATGAAAAAATATCATCAAATTTATTATTTTAAAATATCATCAAATTTGTTATTTGAAAATATAATCAAATTTGTTTTTTTTTGCAATTTTAGTTGCATTCATTTGTGACCGTGGAGCGGGTCGGGGAGGGTGCGGGGGGTCATCAGCGGC
>NC_057803.1:654614831-654823386 GCF_018294505.1 Triticum aestivum | reverse complement strand
GTGGAGCACGGGAGAGGGTGTGTGGGGTGCTCGGCGACGAGGGGGACCGGATCTGGCGAGGTGGGATAGCGATCGAGATGGAGGGGGATCGAGATCGAGTGTCCATGAAATTTAAAAACATTCATGAGTTCAAAAAGTGGCCATGAAATACAATCGAGAAATGAAGGCTACAATTTAAATACAATCGATCTTAGCTAGCTATCTGTTCACAATCTTCTTGCCCTTGTTTTTCGTAAATGGAGTTCTTCTCTTGAACGGACGTCCTTTAGGTAGGGTGGTCCTGCTTCTTCTTGTGGTGTATGCTGATACTTCATCGTCGTCGTCATGTTCCACTTTCGGGTCCCCGTACTTGTCGAAGTCTTGCTCATTGGCGACTCCATCCATTCCCATGATCTCCCTTTTTCCTCTCCTCGCGACAACACGACTGGGCTTTGGCGGGTCGGTAATGAAGAAGCATTGGTCCACTTGGGAAGCCAGTACCCATGGCTCATTTTTCACGGTGACGTTTGTGCCCGCGGTCTTGGATTTGGCTTCGGGTATAACCATGGTGGTGAAATACCGGTCTTCTTTTATGACGCTCTTGGCCCATCTGACACGGAACATTGGGACCTTCTCTCCAGCGTAGCTCAGCTCCCAGATCTCCTCGATCCTTCCGTAGTATCTGTCCTTGTCGTTACCGGTGTAGGATTCCATCGTTACCCCGAATTCTGATAACCATCGCTCTTCATGTCCTTTCCGTCGGTGTAGAATGTGTATCCGTTGATATCGTACGCCTCATACGTCATCAGGTTGTGCTTCGCGCCCTGTGACAAGGAGAATATGACTTGTTCTTCCGCGGACGAATCCTCATGTAAAGGGTACGACAGAACCTTCTGGTTAAACCAATGTGTGGAACATGAGTTGTGCTCTTTGATTATATCTCCGTCCAACCTCTATTAGCCTCGGTCATTGTACGTCTTCTCAATAAAGGTTTTGTGCTCTACTACCCAAGGGTCGACCACGTCTATGTGTTGTAGCGCGACTAGGTTTGCTCTTTCAAAGTCGGCGAGTCGACCCTCGAAGTCGACATGCATTTCGCGGCGACCCTCACGGTGACCCCATCCAGCGAGCCTGCCGAGGTGCCTGTTGACGGGCAGACCAACGGGGTTCTCGATGCCTAGATAATTCGTGTAGTAGGAGATGCACTCTTCGGTTAGAAAGCCCGTGGCTATGCTTCCCTCTGGGCGTGACATGTTGCGAACGTTTCCTTTGATGACACCATTCATCCTTTTGAACGGCATCATGCTGTGCAGGAACATCGGCCCGAGTTGGATGATATCCTCCACGATATGGACCAGCAGATGCACCATACTTTCGAAGAATGCAGGCGAGGAGTACATCTCAAGATCGCATAGTATCACCACGATCTCTTCCTGTAGCCTTCTGAATTGCCTCACGCCAACCGACTTCTGAGAGATGACGTCGAAAAAGTTGCATAGACCAAATAGCGTTTCACGGACGTGCACGTCCATGATCCCACGGATTGCAACTAGAAGTATCTGCATCATCAGCACGTGACAGTCGTGAGACTTCATCCCGCTGAACTTCTGCTTCACTGGGTCTAGGTATCTGCTTATCTTCCTCGCGTAACCGTAAGGAAGTTTTACTCCTACGAGGCAGGTGAAAAACTGATCGATCTCCTCCTGACTTAGAGGGAAGCACGCGGGAGGGTAGTCATTTCCGGCCTTCTTGGCCTTTTTGCATTTGCAACAACTTTCCGTGTCCTACTTCGCCTCATCATCATCATCATTAGCGTGAAGCTCCTCCCTGATGCCCATTGATTTCAAGTCTGCCCTTGCTTTTGGCCCATCTTTGGTCCTCTCTGGCATGTTGAGCAGGGTACCAAGCAGACTCTCGCACACATTCTTCGTGATATGCATGAGGCACACAGTGGATCTTCCAGTACGGGAAGTCCCAGAAAATAGACCTTGTTTTCCATACCTTCAGCAGCGGCTCTGGCGCCTTTCGCTTCTTTCCTGGCTCTGGCGCCTTTTGCTTCTTTCCCGGCAGTGGGAAATCTTTCCAATTTTTCAACAGCTCATCTATTTCCTCGCCGCGCCTCGTACGCGGGTGTCTTCGGGGTTCGGTTTCACCAACGAACAGATCCTTGCGTTTCCTCCATGGGTCATCGTCGCGAAGCCACCTTCGATGTCCCAGGATCTCTATCTAGCTGGCGATACGTTGTGTCATCCATGCACCTAACGCATCCAGAAAATCCGTGGACCACCTGCCCCGCGACATATCCCTAACCGAGATAGTCATGCACCATTGTGAGCAGTGCGGCTCTCATAGGGAAATATTCTTTCTGTGCGGCGTCCCACGTATTGGCTAGCGTTTTCCACAGCGTGTCCAGCTCCTCTTTCAGCAGCCCCAGATACAGATTGATGTCGTTCCCTGGTTGTTTCGGCCCTTCAATTAGCATACTCATGTGAATGTACTTCCTCTTCATGCACAACTAGGGGGGAAGGTTGTACATCCACACAAACACAGGCCAGGTGCTATGTGTGCTTCTCTGGCTGCCTAACGGATTGACTCCATCGGTGCTCGCGCCCAGCATGATGTTCCTTGGATCCTTCCCAAATTATGGGTGTTCGAAGTTCAACGCTTGCCACTGGCTCCCATCCCTAGGGTGACTCAGCATCTTGTCTTTTTATCTATCTCCGGATCATTTGCGTCATCTTCTGGCTTCTTCTCCTCCCTATCAGCGTGCCAACGCAGGAGCTTTGCTACCTTAGGGTCCGTGAAATACCGCTGCAGACGAGGAGTGATCGGAAAGTACCACACCACTTTTCGAGGAGCTTTCTTCCTCTTCTTGTATCGAGTGACGCCGCACACCGGACATATGGTAGAATCCACGTGCTCGTCCCGATAAATGGTGCAATTGTTCATGCACACATGGTATTTCACGTGCGGTAAATCCAGAGGACACACGATTTTCTTTGCCTCCTCGAAACTGGTCGGGCACCTGTTCCCATTGGGAACACGTTCGCGCCAGAATGTCATGTTCTCGTCGAAGCATGTGTTGGTCATTTTGTGTTTTACCTTCATCTCCAGAGCCATGAGCGTTACTTTCAGGCGGGTATCCTCGGGCCTGCATCCTTCATATAATGGAGTAACCGCGTCTATCTCCAGTTGATCCAGCTTGGCTTTCCCTCGGACGGCAGCTCTTGCGTTATCCGTCTGCTTGAGAAGTAGCTCTTGAATATGAGCGTCCTGCACCCAGCCCATCGATGGTCCATCGTCATCTGCTCCGCCGGCATGTTCATCTTCATGATCATGCCCTTCGTCTGCTCCGGCATCTTCCTCATCATCATGTCCTGCATCTTCTACATGATGACTGTATACAGCATCACCGTCGTGATCATGTCCTGGAGATTCTTTGTCTTCTCGCCCGCCCGAGCCGCGGTGATTGTCTTGCTACCCTTCCTCATTTCTTGCTCGACCCCCATGGACGACTTCATAGTCATCTTCATCACCTTGCCACCGATAGCCATCCATGAAACCATGCAAGAGCAGGTGGTCCCGCACCTGCCCGGAATCCGGGTCCGCAATAAGGCTCTTCAGCTTGCATCTTCGACACGAACATCTTATCTCCATCTCGTTCTTTTGAAGCATCTCGGCCTTCGCGGAGCTCAAAAACCTATTCACGATCCCTTCGGTCATCATGCGGACCATGGTCGCCTGCGGGGTAGAGCAAAACGATATTTTAGAACCAAGAAAAATTTTGTCATGACTTTGCCAAAAAATAGGACCAAAAAGAATGCATAGTGCCAAAAATCTCGCCGAAACGGAAATGAATCAACATTCCGGCAAAATATTGGCAACTATCGCATTTCAAATACCGGTACCTGCAAACACAAACATATATGCAACACCACAAACATATGCAACACCAAGAACATACATAGATCTAGCTAGGCCACAAAAAGTGCATGTGCACGTTGTTGCACGGAGAACAACATAAAGATAGCTTCCCCCCTTACTTACCTATCAACAAAAGGTAATTTAACCACTTAATTTGGATGAATCTATGGTGCAAATGTGGTGAAGAGGAGGAGGCAGCCGAGACAAGCTTGGAGGAGGAGGTGGAGACAATGAAGTGGGGAAAGTGAGTGGTTAGGTGCGGTTGTCCAAAATATCTTGTTGGTCCCAGGTTACTAATGGCGCACCACTTGCAAATGCGACATTAGTAACCCTCGTTACTAATGGCGCACCTGCAGGTGGTGCGCCATTCGTAGTTTTGCAAAGAAAAATATCTATATACTAATGGCGCACCATGGCATAGTGCGCCATTACTAGTTTAAAGTAGTAATGGCGCACTATGTCACGGTGCACCATTAGTAGTTTTGCAAAAAAAAGAATAAAAAAACAACGGTAGTGGTGCACTGTGCGGCCGGTGCACCATTACTAGTTAGAAGTACTAATGGTGCACTGTACACTGGTGCACCATTAGTATGTTTGCAAAAATAAAAAAATGTTACTAGTGGCGCACCACTTGTCCAGTGCGCCATTATTGTCTTTCACACTAATGGCGCACCAGCACATGGTGCGCCACTGCTATATAGTAGTGGCGCACCACATGTCTGGTTCGCCATTACTGGCCATTCCATCTATAGCCCTTTTCCTAGTAGTGAGATCAGATAATTTGGAGCGAACAATTGATAAGCAAGCTATCATGCATACTGCTGTCACATAATGAACCAGGTATGTTTGCAAGTACAGTGATACGGGACAATAGGTACTAACAAGAGCAAAGCAGCGGGCATCATATTTGCGATATCATGTCGTTCTTTTCAAACCAGAATTCTTCTTCGAGCAGATTTCTTGCAAAAAAGATCCGTAAGGCACATGCGGAAAAGTAGAAGTTCAAATTGTCATGTGATTTCATAGACAGTACCTCATCCTGGGAACGAGGCCAGTGCATAACAAGGTTATTCCATTCAATGTCTTCTAAATTTAGCACTGGAGACCTCACCAGAAATTCGTTTATAGACTTGCCATCAAAGTGTGATTTCCTTAGGTAACACCGATACTGTTGCAATGCTTCCTTGAAAAGCACAAGCAAGCTTTGCTCATTATGACTATCCAGATTGACCCTCGCCTACTTACAACAATGTAACGTAAATCATTGATGTGTCCAATCAGCAGAAAATAGGAAAATAATAACCATGAATAATAGCACTTACAGGTAAGTTGGACAGGAAGATGTGAAAATGGTGTTTGTCGTCACTATAATCTTCCCATGATGGGAATATATGCATGTAGTCCCTAACAACATTGAAAGCATTGTCTTTTAAACTGGGAATAACTGGAATGGGTTTCCAATCTGCAGGAATTGGCCATCTCTGCAGTTGGGATAGCTCTTCGGCCGGTGGACTTGCTGTACTTTTTCCTGGAGTGGGATTTTTTTGTGGTAGCGCTAGTGCTATGGCAACTGAAATCAATATACCTTTTGCTGGTGTGCAGGTCCTGTGTGGTGGGGCTAGTGCTGTGGCCAGTGAAGTATGGGTACAGTCTGTTGGAGTCCGTCCTACGTTTTTAGTCACTGGTTGTATAGCCAATGTAAGTGGGGTGTTGTCTGATTTCTTCGGCACCACCACGTTTTTCAAGGACTTTGTTGGTGCTCCTTCAGGTTTGGCAATCACCCTCTTCCTTTTTGATGTCTGATGCACAAGAACAACATTTGAGTGAAAAAACATGGTATGATGACAGATGGAATATTTATTGATAATGGATGGGCATGGAAACTCGACATATATGATGAGTAAACTAAGCAGATGTCGGTGCAACAAAGTATAAGAAATGCAAGACAACATATGCAAGATACGCGCAATCAATAAAACCTTGCCAAACTAGAACATGCACCTTGATGGGTGAATAGGACAGGACATCTGCCTTTGACTCCTCGAGGTTAAAATAGTCATTAGCATCATATTCTGAACAAAAATTAACAGGTGGGGAGCGTATGAGTTTCATTGTATCCAGAATGGCACTCAATGCCCTGGTGCCAATTTTGTAAGTCATTGCATTGTTTAGCTTCATGAGTGCACTGCTGCTAGTGCGACACAAAGCAGCTACACAGATCATAGTGTAGATATAACGGGAAAACCGTAAGCATTAGAGTAAAATCAGCAAAGTGGAACTTGCTAGAATATATGTGCTAGTATTGCCGGTAAGGCTAGAAAGGCTTCAGATACCAGCTCTCTTCAACTGAAGGTGTGGAACTGTTAATATCAGTGTAAATCTCAAAGGAGATACAGCTCCCTGCATTTCCTTGCTATTCCTATAGGATTAAAGTGCACAGACACTGAAAATCCTATTCCTATGTTTACAAAATCCTACGAATCCAAGAGGCCCGAAGAGTTCAAAGTGTCCATCACAACCGACCGTATAGACCTCTACACTGCAAATGTCCCTGTTCATCTTCACTACAAGGAACATATTGTACTACTATCAAACTCCCTTTGTTCCAAAATATAAGTCTTTGTAGAGATTTCCACTATGGATCACATACAGATGTACCGAGATACATTTTGGAGTGTAGATTCACTCATTTTGCTCCATATGTAGTCCATGGTGGAATCTATACAAAGACTTGTATTTAGGAATGGAGAGAGTACTTATTAAAGAAGAACAAAGAGGAACATGCTAAAGAAGAGCAAGCAGATTTTGGATAATAAAATGTTTGTTGCGTAGTGCCCACACATGATGAACCGGAGCGCATTAAGAAAGCAACTCCCTGTTGTGTCTCTATATGTGGTGCACGTGCTTTCCAAAAGTAAAGTAGGAACATTAGTTGACCAATTAAATGTTATTTGTTTTAGTAATATCAGCATCATAAAAACCCTAGGGAAGAAGCGTCCGCGTCGCTCCCAGGGGGGCGACACGGACGAACCATAGCCCGCCCCCGCCCACCACACCTCCTCTCCCCGCCTCCTCGCCGCCTCCAGGTGACGCCGCCGGGCAAAGCCCCGGTGGTGGTCGGCGGCGGCGGGGTCTTCTCCCTCGTGCGGCCTTGTCTGCGGCGGCGGATTCCTTCCCCGCCCGACCTGGTTGGCAGGGATCCAGACGGTGCGGCGCGCGGCCCTGGACGGCGCGTTGCTCAGGAGGTTCGGGTGCGCCGGGGAGTTGGCCTCAGTATCCTTCAACGGCGCGGTGGTCGGCTTGGATGGGGAGCGACTCGTGGAAAGGAGCTTCAAGGCGGCGGTTGCGAGTTGCCGATCTGGCACGGCTTGAAGGGCGGCGGAGCGCTCATGCTCTCGATCTGGCGCGCTAGAAGGGTTCTGGCGCGGCTAGAAGAGGGACGTGTTGCTCGTGCTCTCGTCCAGGTGCGGCTAGAAGAGCGGCAACAGCCGTAGTCCATTAGCACGTCAGATCTAGCTTGGTGTTACCGGATCTGGCTCTGGTGGTGATGTTTGGGCTGCTTGGCCGGTCATCTCTGCATGGTGCAGGTGATGGCGGTAGGGAAGCTCTCGCCTTTGGTTCGTCGCCTCGTGGTGTCACCAAGGCTGACTGCTGCTGGGCACCACGATGGTGTTGGTGGTTGTGGTGTGCTTGGCAGGGTGGTGCCGGCTGTTTGGTGGAGGTTTGGAGACGCAGCGGGGCACGGCGAGCGCGTTCGCCGGATCCTGGCGAGGAGCGCTACTGGTAGGTGGCTGCAGGTGGAGCGCCAGCAACGGCGGTGGAGGCGGCATTGGATCAGCCATGGGGGCGGCGGTGCCGAGATGGCCCTGTCAGGAAGGTGTCCTGGCGTGCAGCGGGCTTCCGGCCTCCTCCGTGTGAGGGGATCGCGGCGATGCCCCGGTGGAGATGGCGCCAGACTGAGGTTGGAGGGGTGGGCCATATCCAATCTGGCGGCAGTCTCTTGGTGTCGATGAAGGCCGATGGAGCAGATCTAGCTTTTGCTCTGCTTGGAGGATGTGGTTGCTTTTCGACGGCGATGTTGGTGGAGGTCTAGTTTGGGCTCTCTCAGCGGTGCCGGTGGTGTTGGACCACGGCTATGCGGCTTCGATGGATTTGCTGCGGTGACGGCGGTGCGAGGCTTCAGGAACGGTGCTACCCGGTACCTCGTCAGAGTGGAGATGCGCAACATTATGGATAAAAATCCTGTCCGGTTTTGGCCGGCCGGCATCGATGGCACCCGCGGGTGTCGTTCCCCTCTTTGGAGGCGACATCGAGTGTGTCGCCATCTCCCTCGTGCTTGGTGTTGGTAGTTTTCTTCGGGCGAAAGCCTTGGTCCTCTGGAGTGGCATGATGGCGGCGCCTGCGACGTTGTTTCTCTGTTGGGAGCATCATGCGAGGAGACTGAGTTTCCTGTTGGCATTCCTCCGGTGTTCGTCGTGGCCCTAACTGCTCTCCTCTGGCGCTATGTATGGTCGTTGTGGATAAATCCAAAGAAAGCTGGAGTTGCTATTCTTCAGAGGTGTTCGGAGTCGATCAAGACGCGGCGACGGTTTTGGGCAGGTTTTTCCGTGTTGTAATTGTGTTGTCGTGTGTGGCTGTCCTCAGAATAGCCGGATGTGGTATTGTGCTACGCTCGTTGTTCGCAGCGAGTGGTAGATGTCATATACTATTTTTCTCTCCTTCTATAAAGTATGGTACGCAATTTGCATACTCTAAAAAAAAGTAATATCATCATCATATCAGATTCGTACTTGAGCAACATGTTTTGAATTATGAGTGGCACGTTGTTTAGCTTGATAGATTCAGGAGCAGTGCTAAGCAGATACAATGATGGTACTGAATATAAAGGCATGTCTGCATGCAAGTCGCGTGACTTTTGTCATTTGGGTCAGTCGACCATTTCAGGCGGTTGGATGAAGATCCTAAGTCTCCTAACCCTTCTTCTTCCTCGTCTTTGATTCTTCCCATACAGAACACCGCACGGGCCGCTGTCTGGACCACCAGCCTCCACCGACTTTATTCCTCTGCCACCCCCACCCCCACCCCCACCCGCATAGAGTTTTCTAGGTTCGGCGCGGCCCCACCACCGCCCCCCACAACCACCATCCCCACCCGAGCCCGTTCGTTGGCACCGGCGAACTCCGGCGAGCTCTAAAAAATCGACTGACCCAATTTTGAAATTTAGTCTACTGTGAATTAACCAGTGTGGAATATAAAAGGGGAAAACCATAAGCATTGGGAGTATAGTTTTGAGCGTGCCATGGCGGATCTGATGGTCCAAAACCGGACAAAGGCAACTTCGCAACCAATGTTTGCTTTCAACTAGCAAGTAAGTGATGGCAAGAAATCAGAGTAAAGCAGTGGCGATCTATTTTCTTGCTGCGATAAATAAGTTGAGGAGATACGCAAGAGTACCGCCTCTGGAGAGGCGCCGTGTATGCATCTACTGAGAATTTGATGGTCCTGTGGTAGTGATGACTGTCGTCAGCGTGGAAGAAGATCTAGGAGGGTAGACGGTGGCGGCAGGGTGCGGTGGACGATACAGTCGTAGGAGCGGCACCAGCAAGGTGGACGACGGCGGGGATGAAGCGAGAGGACAAGATGCAAGGATCCTGGTCCATAGCCATGGATCAGAGACTTCGATCTCTTGTAATGGACGGCGGCATCGGGGTATCAGCTCCGGCATGGTGGAGGAGGACGGCGGTGGAGAGGGTGTCGGTGTCAAAATCGGTGGATCTCGGGTAGTGAGTCCCGAACTGTGCGTCTAGGCGGATGGTAAAAGGAGACAAGGGACACGATGTCTTTACCCAGGTTCGGGACCTCCCGATGGAGGTAAAACCCTACTCCTGCTTGATTAATATTGATGATATGGGTAGTACAAGAGTAGATCTACCATGAGATCAGAGAGGCTAAACCCTAGAAGCTATCCTATGGTATGATTGTTGTTCGTGCTACGGACTAAAACCCTCTGGTTTATATAGACACCTGAGAGGGCTAGGGTTACACAGAGTCGGTTACAATGGGAGGAGATCTACATATCCGTATCGCCAAGATTGACTTCCACGCCAAGGAAAGTCCCATCCGGACACAGGACGAAGTCTTCAATCTTGTATCTTCATAGTCCAGGAGTCCGGCCAAAGGTTATAGTCTGGTCATCCGGACACCCCCCAATCCAGGACTCCCTCAGTAGCCCCTGAACCAGGCTTCAATGACGACGAGTCCGGCATGCAAATTGTCTTCGGCATTGCAAGGCGGGTTCCTCCTCCGAATACTTCATAGAAGATTTTGAACACAAGGATAGTGTCCGGCTCTGCAAAATAAGTTCCACATACCACCGTAGAGAGAATAACATTTGCACAAATCTAATCTGCTGACGTATTCCACAGTGTGACATCACGCCACGGCCAAGCCTTTATTCCAATCGTTTTACTGTCCCACCTCAGCGCGTTTAGCGAGGTGGTTTCCTTGGCACGTCTAGTCGAAGCAGAGATCGTGTCCCCTTATTCCGGGATTCTCATAAATATGGGCGTGGGTAACCCAACCGTGCCATTAATCACGACGCTTGGGAGATAAGCGAGTTTTACCAGACTGGTGGGGGCACATAGTTTCGTCCGCCCATATAAGGGGATAAGGATCCACCTTTTCCATCTACGCCTTCTTCCTCCTTTGCTCATCCATTTCCGCGCACTCGAGCTCCAGCACCCAAGTTCGCACTTCCCACCTCAACCTTCTCTAGCCATGTCCAGAGCGGGAGGCAGGTGGATGGCCTCCTCCGTCACGGAGGGGCACATCAAAAAGTTGAGGAAGGCCGGATACTTGTCTAACGACATTGCGCACTGGCTCCCATATGAGGGGCAGCTCATCCCCACCCCCAGGCCCCATGAGAGGGTGGTGTTCCTGCCCCATTTCCTCCATGGACTGGGCTTCCCACTCCACCCATTTGTCCGAGGGCTCATGTTCTACTACGGCCTGGATTTCCACGAACTGGCCCCGAACTTCATCCTCAACATCTTGGCGTTTATCGTCGTGTGCGAGGTCTTCCTCCGCATCAAGCCCCACTTCGGCTTATGACTGAAGACCTTCAATGTCAAGACGAAGGTAGTGGGCGGCCAACAAGCGGAGTGCAGAGGCGCCATGGTGGGCAGGATGGCCAACGTTATATGGTTCAAGGGATCCTTTGTGGAAACCATCAAAGGGTGGCAATCGGGGTGATTCTACATCACCGAGCCGCGTGACCCTGAATGGGCAGCGGCCCCCGAATTCCAATCTGGCATCCCCACACGGCTCACCTCCTAGAAAGAGATGGGCCTGTCGTGGGTTAATTCGGGAGAGCTGACCGGACTCCAAACCTGCATCCAAAACCTAGTGGACTAGAAGGTTAAACTTGTCAACGTAGTCCAGGTCATGCTCTTCCGCCGGATCCTCCCGTGTCAACGACGGGCTTTTAACTTGTGGGAGTTCGACCCGGCCCAGCACCAAACTTTGTCCAGGCTCTTTGACACAACGCATGAGGATGCCTGAAAGGTGCTATTCATGGGCTCAGAGGTTCTCCCTCACATTACCGAGGATCGCGGATTCAGCGCGAAGCGCCAAGCCAGCATGGTAAGCTTGTTTTACCCTTTACAGGATACTTGTTTTTCATAGTTTGACTCTATGCGGGATCTAAGCTCCCATTCCTTTGACCTGACCTGCAGAAGAAGTCCGGACAGATCGACTGTCTGGCTCCTTTGCCCGAAGGCCCAGCAGATGCCCGCTTGGCAAAGCTGCTGGTCCCGGCACCTCACGTGGTGCCGGAGAAGAAGGCCAAGAAGAAAGCCACGGGAACTCGAAAGAGTTCCCGGCGCCTAGTGGTGTCGGATTGATCGCCCGACGACTCCGAAGCGCACTCCTCCCACAATGACGAGGAGGAAGAAGAGGCCTCTCCCCCTCCAATGGGGGGAGGAAAGAAAAGGAAGGCCACCCCGACTAGGGGGCGGAGGGTCCAAGAAGGGAAGGACCCTTCCTCCGGACCACTCCACCAACACCGACGACGGCGAAGAGGAGTGGCCATCCAGGGCCAAGCCCCTGGCGAAATCATAAGTATCCGGATACTAGAATAACTCATGGCATTCCTTTATTGCAGAGTATCTTCTGACGCCGAATATAATCATGCAGTCCGCCCCAGGCCCGGCTCGACGCTTTGTCGAGCGGCTCCCTGGATACATCGGATGTGAATAGTGTTTCACTCCCGACTGCTACCTCCCCTCGCCCTACGGACGATGCCGAGGTGGAGTCCCAAAGGGGGACAAGCCAGGAGGAGGTGGTCCTGGAGGCGCCGCAAGGCGACCTCCTGGACTCCAGGCGCAAAGGGGATAAAACCCCAATGGGCTCTAAGTCCGTCCCTGGGCCAGACACCGCACTGGAACCTTCAGTGGTTCCGGAGTCCGGCAGGCGGCCCCGCAGTAAGAAGGGCAAGCCTACAACGCCGGTGACCTCCGTCCAACCGGAGGCACTGCATAATTTGCTGGAGGTGCTTAACGGCGCCTCCATCGACGAGGAGCACCGCACTATTATGAGTGCGGTGATCCGGAAGGTTCAGTCCGCCAAGAGCGGGCTGACGGAAGCCTGTGCCATCCTTCTAACAGGCTTTGAGGTATGTATTTAAGATATGTAAAAACATTACCGCATAGACTGTAGCCCCTGATGCTCAGTTTGGTGTTCGGAAAGAAAAGCCGAACTGAGGATCTAAAAAGATATCCGCAGCAGTCTAACATAAGTATGTCAATATGGGAATGCAGGCTACGCTGCTGACCTCTGCCGCACTGACTGCGGAGGTTGGTGCATTGATGCAGAGCCTCGAGCGGTCCGAGAACGAGCTCGGCCTTGCCAAGAAGCAGCTCGAGGACAAGGAAGGTAAGTAATACCTTATGTAAGTATATAAAAAGATCTGGTTGCAACTAATGATTGGACCAACGTGAGTATTACATGGGCCACAACCGAGGTGGCGACCCTGAAGGAGGCGCTGTCCAAGGCCGAAGACAATGCATCCATGGAGCGCACCGAGTGAGAAAAGCAGGAGGCGCGGGTGGCGGAGGTGCAGTAAGAGCTCCACGCTCTTGTGAAAAAACACGTGAGTTTGGAGGTTGACTCAAAGACTCGAGAGTCCGAGCTTGCCTTGGCCCTTGAGAGCGCCAAATCTGCCAAGGCCGAAGCCCAAAAAGCGCTCAAGGAAATTGAGGCGATGAAGAAGATAGCGGCGGGTAAGGCATTCTTTATGCAAAGCAAGCACGTGAAAATGAATTACTTGTTACTTACCCGCGTCCGGAGCTCTCCAGGAGCATTCGCAGATCTGCCCTGCAGTGTATCCGACGTCGCCGCATTCTACCGAGCCGAGGAAGGGAGCTCGACGGAGAAGGTGTTTTGGTCCCAATATGCTGAGGCCGGACAAACGGTGCCCTTGAGCGACCAGCTGAAGCAGCTGGTCGAGCTCCAAAAGGTAGCCAAACAGGCCATGAAGGGCCTTATAGACCGGCTGTGGCCTATGGAGGCCATTCCTGGGAGCTACTTTGGGCTGGTGAGGCGGCTGGTGGATGCCTGTCCATGGCTTGAAATCATCAAGCGCTTAGTATGCATCGAAGGCGCCCATAGGGCCCTTGCCCGTGTTAAAGTACACTGGGGCAAGATGGATGCTGAGAAGCTGGTGACAGATGGGCCACCGGAGGGGAAGGAGCATTGCAAGCCCGAGTTGTATTATGAGGGCGTCCTGAAGGGTGCCTGCCTTGTGGCGAATGAGTGTTCCAAGGATGTAATTTTTGAGTAAACTCGCTCGTGTTATCCTCTGCGCTGAAAACTTGTTCATATGCGCTAAGCAACACTTTTTCAATTTAAAATATTACCTTCTGTGCGACTGTTTATTAAAGCTGAGAGATGGCGAGTCGTCGGCTTCTACCCCCATGCCACGAGTGCTGGGGTGTTCGGGATAAACCTGAGCGCTCTTGTTTCCATTCTTGGGTCCTTCGAGGGAGGCGCTTAGCACAACGAACAAGGCAATCAGACTATAATGCTTTATCACTCTCACTTAGCCATAGAATTCTATAATTTTAAATTTTGGTGAACCCATAGTATTCGGAAGACCGAGTTCAGGGCGCTATCCACGCCTTGGTCGGACAAAGCCAGCTCCTTGCTCTAAGCAGCATAAGTCTTTAGGGACTCGAAAACCTCTCGAACAGCGACCGGCTCTCGCCCTATCATGACGGTCAGTTTTAGCTTTCTCTACTGAGGTGCTTAACCCAGCTCAACTGGGGCACAATCGCAGTAGTTCTCCCAGCGCTACCTTAGCCGATATAGCGGAACGTAAGGTACCAAAACATGGGAGCCGGGCAAACCCAACTATTGACCGAAGCCATGATTCGGAGCCGATGCATATAATGCTATAAGTTCAGGGTGGCGCACTCGTGAGAGTGTTCGGAGTTCTCACACCATATTCTGGGGTACTTAAGCCCCTGGTGTATTGGCCGTACCAAAGTGTACGGTTGCATAATGTCATAACTGAACATATTTTCATAAAGAATGAATGCAATAATAGACAAGAGCTATGTATTGTTTATTAAAAGGCTCCTATGAAAGAAGAACGATACAAATAGTGCGATAAGCAAGAGATGGGATTATTTGACATGTAACCCTCCAGGGGCAAGCTACGAGACTTTATGTAAGACAGGTATTTAGCTTGTTATAGAGACCACCTGGACATTCGACGTAGCTTGCTGCCTCCCTGGCTGTTGCATCGTGTGTCCGGCGATTGTATTGCTGGACAGGCCTTCCGGAGAGTGGAGTCCTGAAAGTAAGAAAAAAGAAATGACAAAATTGGGAGCCCCTAGTGCGGTTGAGCCGCATTTTGGGTGTGCCGTGGTTGTGCCCCTCCCCTTATGCCCATGGTATTTCCAGAGCGTAATTATGTACGCGTGGTACTGGTTTCGCAAATTCGCGAGGGCCGGGGTTGGGCCGCACTGCTACACTTGCTCGGAACGTGCCAGGCGGTCTTGTTGTAGGTTACTCCAGGCGCGCTTGACGGTGTCCGGACGTTTAATAGCCGGACTGGAGAATTGCCTTGAGAGGCTACTTTGTACTTCTCCCGCGAGGGCCGCCGTATGCTCCTCCGTTCGGAGAGAGCGTTCGGTGTTTCCATTGACCGTAATGACTCCTCGAGGGACTGGCATCTTGATCTTGAGGTATGCGTAGTGCGGCACCGCATTGAACTTTGCAAATGCGGTTCGTCCGAGCAGGGCGTGATAGCCAATACGGAACGGGACTATGTCGAAGATTAGCTCCTCGCTTCGGAAATTATCCGGGGATCCGAAGACCACTTCGAGTGTAAGTAAGCCTGTACAGTTGGCCTCTACACCTAGTATGACGCCTTTAAAGGTCGTCTTTGTGGGTTTAATCCTTGAGGGATATATGCCCATTTTTCGCATTGTATCCTGATCAAGAAGGTTCAGGCTGCTGCCGCCATCCATAAGGACTCTAGTGAGGTGATATCCGTCAATGATTGGGTCTAGAACCAATGCGGCGAACCGCCGTGGCGGATGCTAGTGGGGTGGTCCCTTTGATCAAAAGTGATCGGGCAGGAGGACCACGGGTTGAACTTTGGGGCAACTGGCTCCAACGCATATACGGCCCTGAGTGCACGCTTCCGCTACCTTTTGGGGATGTGGGTTGTGTATATCATGTTCACCGTCCGCACTTGTGGGGGAAAGCCCTTATGTCCCCTATTGTTCGGCTGCCGGGGCTCCTCCTCGTCATTGCTATGCAGCCCCTTGTCTCTGTTTTCGGCACTTTACTTGCCTGCCTGCTTGAACACCGAAAAATCCCTGTTGCTGTGATTGGCTAGTTGTTCGAGTGTGCCGTGTATCTGGCACGAGCGATCGAGTATTCGGTCCAAACTGGACGGGCCCGGAGTATTTCTTTTGAATGGCTTTTTCCGCTGACCGGGTTTAGAGCCTCTGAATCCGGCATTAACTATCGTATCTTCAGCATTGTCGCCGTTAATGCGGTGCTTGTGCTTGTTGCTACGCGACCTGCCATTGTTGTCCTTGGTATCCGAATTACGAGGGCTCTTGGTCATGTTATTACTACGAGCTAGCTAGCTCTCTTCTCCCGCGCAAAAGCAGGTCATGAGTGTTGTGAGGGCTGCCATGGATTTCGGCATTTCCTATCCTAGGTGCCGGGCAAGCCATTCGTCACGGATGTTATGTTTGAAGGCTGCAAGGACTCTGCGTCCGGACAGTCGACTATTTGATTTTTCTTGGTTAGGAACCATGTGCAGAATTGTCTGGTCGATTCCTCTGGGTGCTGAATTATGTGGCTTAGGTCATCGACGTCTGGTGGTCGCACATAGGTGCCCTGGAAATTGTTGAGGTATGCGGCTTCCAGGCCCTCCCAGCAACCAATTGACTCTGCTGGCAAGCTGTTAAGCCAATGCTGAGCTGGTCCTTTAAGCTTGAGTGGGAGGTATTTGATAGCGTGTAGATCATCACCGCGGGCCATGTGGATATAAAGGAGATAATCCTCGGTCCATACCGCAGATCTGTTGTGCCATCGTATGATTCAATGTTTATGGGTTAAAAACCCTCGGGGATTTGATGATCCATTACTTCATCTGTGAAGCATAGTGGGTGTGTGGCGCCTCTGTACTGGGCTATATCACGACGCAGCTCATATGAGCTATGTCTGCTGTGTTCGGCCTAGCCGTATTTGCCATATCCTGCGTGACGGTTATCGTCACGTGTCGTGGGGTGCCCACGCGATCCGTAGATCGATCTTGTTTGCCTTGCCTTGTCCTCCAATATGTCTCATAGGTCTGACGCATTTCCACATGCCTTGGTATTTTTTGAGCAACGCCAGGGTGCGGCTTGAGTAGATGGCCGAGAGGCCTCTCTGTCGCAACCACAAGGTGGCCGGTCGGCCGTGTCATGCGCTGGTGATATAGGTTTAGGTGCATCCTCCTCTAATCGGGGTAGCAGCCTGCGCTTTGGGTAGCTCTTGGAGGGGCGTTCAAGTTCGTACTCTTCGGCCGCAAGGACTTCAGTCCATCTATCGGCTAGCAAGTCTTGGTCAGCTCTAAGCTGCTGCTATTTTTTCTTGAGGCTGCTCGCCTTGGCCATAAGCCTACGTTTGAAATGCTCTTGTTCAACGGGATCCTCAGGCACGACAAATTTGTCGTCGTCGAGGCTTGCCTCGCCTTCGGAGGGAGGCATGTAATTACCGTCCTATACCTCTCTGTCTAGTGCTCTCTTATGAGGGCTGGCTTCTCCATCCTCCTGTGTTGAATCCTGCTGGAGGGGGTTGTCTTCGGCGCTGTCTAGGGTGTTATTTCCCATGCCGGAATAGCTGTTTTTGCTTTGGCGGGATTTAGAGCGGCGCCGCTAACGCCGGCGCTTAGGCTGCTTCTTGGAGGGGCCATCCTCCGTTGTTCCATCGCCATTTCCTTCTTTTGGTGTGTCCACCATGTATATGTCGTATGACAAGGTGGCCTTTCAGTGCCCTATAGGCGCTGGTTCTTGGTCGTCTCCTGCATCGACGTCCATACCGTCGATGTCTTCGGAGTCGAAGTCGAGCATGTTGGTTAAATCATCGACAGTGGCTACGAAGTGGGTGGTGGGTGGGCTTTGAATTTCTTCGTCGTCCGCATCCCAACCTTGCTGATCATAGTCCGGCCAGGGCTCTCCTGATAAAGAGAAAGACTTTAGTGAATTCATAATGTCGCCGAAGGGCGAGTGCTGAAAGATGTCCGCGGCGGCGAACTCCATGATCGGCGCCCAATCGGGTTTGATCAGGGGCGCGGAAGGTTCAGAGTCCGGAAAGGAGTCCGGCACCTTGGAGTCACGAGCTTGGAAAGGACAAGGCGGGTATTCGGCTCGATCGCCGTAGAGATTGCAGCCCCCGAGGCGGTGTCCAACCACCCGTCCTCGATTCGCGCAGTCAGCTCCGAGCTAAGGGTCGGAGCGGACACTGGGGCAGCCTCCTGGGCGCTGTTCGGCTGCAGAGCTAGATCATGCCCATCGAGACAGTGCGGCACGCTCGGCTGTGGCTCGAACCCGTCGAAGATCAAGTCTCCGCGGATGTCAGCGTGTAGTTCAAACTTCCAAATCTGACCTAATGGCTAGGGGCGTAGCTTTCGATCTGCTCCAGATGGCCAAGCGAATTGGCCCACAGTGCAAAGCCGCCGAATACGAAGATCTGTCCGGGGAGAAAAGTCTCACCTTGGACCGCATCGTTGTTGATGATCGGAGGAGCCATTGGGCCTAAAGATGACGACACAGAGGAACTCTCATTGAAAGCACCAATGTCAGTGTCAAAACCGGCGGATCTCGGGTAGGGGGTCCCGAACTGTGCGTCTAGGCGGATGGTAACACGAGACAAGGGACACGATGTTTTTACCCAGGTTCGGGCCCTCTCGATGGATGTAAAACCCTACTCCTGCTTGATTAATATCGATGATATGGGTAGTACAAGAGTACATCTACCACGAGATCAGAGAGGCTAAACCCTAGAAGCTAGCCTATGGTATGATTGTTGTTTGTCCTACGGACTAAAACCCACCGGTTTATATAGACACCGGAGAGGGCTAGGGTTACACAGAGTCGGTTACAAAGGGAGGAGATCTACATATCCGTATCGCCAAGTTTGCCTTCCACGCCAAGGAAAGTCCCATTCGGACACAGGACGAAGTCTTCAATCTTGTATCTTCATAGTCCAGGAGTCCGGCCAAAGGTTATAGTCCGGTCATCCGGACACCCCCTAATCCAGGACTCCCTCAGAGGGAGTTTTGGCGCCCATGGAGTAGGAATGGGGAAATGGAGGTAGAGAGGAAGGGGGAACCATGTCTTTAGGGCGCGCTTGTCTCAAATGCGAGGAAATTTACAAACTTAGACCCCGTTTAAAATTTCGTACATCACAACAATATTAGTCAGTTGGGGATAGGATGGTAATCTGGCATACACCAAATATTCGCAAGTGAGAGTTTATTTTGGCGTCCACAGTGTATGAATCGGGGAGGGAATCGATTTCGACCGAGGACACACTGTGTTTTGGCGCCCACCGTGTATGAATCCGGGTGAGAGGCGGTTATGTCACGTTTGAGTGAAATTACGAACCTAACCCTATCGAAACCTATAGAAATCGAAAAGATAGGCTTTGCGTGGCAGGGATAGGCAGAAGTAATTTCCAACACGCAGATTTTGGTTTCGGGCGGTTACTGCGACTTTCCCCGCTTCGTTCAAAATTTTCAAAGTGCACGTTTACCGTGCCAACTCAATTCGAATCCCGTTTGTATTCTATTTTTTTCCGGCGGGATCCATTTTCTATTGTAGTAAAATTCTATATACAACATTTTTTATATATACTTTCAAAAGCACAACACCCTTTATACATAAATATAGTTTACAAATGGCATGATCTCATATTCATAAGGTTGTATCCATCAATTTGGATTTTCAAATATTTGAAACCACTTTATGTTGAAATCCAATGTATGCATTCCTCGCTAACTGTCTCCAATTAATGTGTGTTTCATGCGGGTTTTTTTACTTCTCAAACATTTATAATGTGTTTCACACACACAACATATAGTGTAATCCCGTTTAGACATTAATTGCATATAAACCATGCATTATTTCTAATTAAAGAATCTACGGATCACCAATATTGATAAACTATATAACATTACACATGTCCCCAAATTCAAATGAATATGCATGTTTGATACACCAATTTGCGTTATGATATTATCGATGTCGTGATCTCCAGTTTAAATACTTGAATCCCCTTTAATCGAGTTATTCGTCTCGTATAGCTATCACTCATGCTTATATAGGACTATCTCTCTATACCTATACGCGTTCATCGTCTCTCGGGTATCTCTCGTGCTACATGTATGTCGACAATGATCTTTTATCTTCGTAACACACTAACGGTACTCTCTCCCTCAACCTTCATCACTCTACCTCTCTCTAAGTATATCTCGCTCCATGCTATGTGTCTCTAACTATGATTCTCCATGTGGAATCTCTTTCTCTCACACAGACACAAAACTTTGTCTCCCGGGGACTCATTTCTCTCTACTATTCCCCTGTGTGCCACTCGCACACCCCTCATACAGAGATGTATTTCGCTCCTTAGGTATGAGAACCTACCACTCTTCCTCTTAAATATCCCTTTATCACACACAAACACAAACTCTGTCTCCCAGGGTCTCATATTTCTCCATTGTTCTCTTGTATGTCGCTCACACACACTCTCTCTCCCTAGAGATATCTTGCTTTCCCTCATATGGCTCTCTAGCTATCACTCTCATTGTGAAATATCTTTCTCTCTCGCAGACACAAAACTCCGTCTCTCGGGATCTCATTTCTCTCTGACATTTGTTTGTTTGTGACTCACATGCACCCCCTCTCTATCTCTCCCACACCCACATACATAAATCAGCCTTTTTATCCACTCGACTCCTATCTCTATCGCACACTAGCTAGCATCTTTATCTTTCTGTTTATCTGTTTCTCCATCAACCTTCTTTCTCTCCCTCACTCTTGCTTCCTATCATGCACACTACATATGTTTGTCTCTACATGTAGTCAAGTGCCCTCTTTTTATCTTTCTCTCACACACACATAACTTCACCCTCTGAACCACCCGACGGTCATCTCCAACACTCAAACTAGAGGATGTCCCTCTAGCTAGCATCTCCATCTCTATATCTATTTGTAGTTTCTCTGTCAACATTTGTTTCTCACACGCAGTCTTGCTTTCTATCACCCACACTATATATGTCTCTCCATACATATGCATTTATAGGTTTATCTCTTTTGCAAAATCGTTGTGCCTCATTCCCTCTGCTCGCCATAGATGCATGCTCCAGCCCATGCCACTATCTCCTAAAGACAGAAACACATGCTCAATTGTCGGACCTTCTTCCCTGCATTCCCAGATGCATGCATATTGTCATACCGATCTGTCTCTCCCACGTCGTTGATCTTATGACTTATGTCTTCTTTCTTCTATCTCGATCATGCGCACACGCACACACACACACATCCCACGTATACAGGTATACCTCTCACACATGCATGTTCAAGGTCTCTATGTCTCCATACGTAGTTAATTACCCTGAACCCTAAGGCCACATCGAATCGTTCTCTTCTTGTATGCACATAACTTCCGCCTGGATGGGTAAAACACACACTCACACTTAACAATCTCCTTCTAGCTACCCCCCCTCGTTACTCTTACCCTATATCCCCGAAACCAATAAGACCATCCCTTCGTTTAATTCCCGCCTACATGCACCATCGATATATAGTAGTCTTCCTCGGTGTCTCTCGAACAAACACGTTCTCTCGATGTCGACTCACGCCCACACACCTTCTCTTCCCTCTCTACGGTCATTTTATCTCTCGCACCCCATTGTTGGTGGCCTCTGCCATACACGTCACCTCTCTATGATGAAGCCATAGGCACACTTAAATTATATCCTCCGCCGAGGACCCCACCACACACACACACACACACAAACACATACACACACACATGCACCTACCCACCCACCCACACACACACACCAAGACTCCATCACACACACAGACTCCATCTCTCTCTCTCTCTCACACACACACACACACATCCCCCCACACACACTCTAAGACTCCATCACACACACACACATAGACTCCATTTCACTCTCTCTTTCTCTCTCTCTCTCACACACACACACAAACACCCCCCCCACACACACAAACGCACACTAAGACTCCATCTCACACACACATGCTCTAGGCGGAGCATTTGTTCCTACCACCCTTCATCCAACCTTAACCTTATGATAAACAATCACCTTAATTTACTGGTATAACATGGTCAAATCCCACTTTACTTTAGTAGCTAGCAAACTTATCATCTGTGCCCTTATAAAAATACGAGTTGGCGATGATGGTGTGCCTGCCATCTTGTAATATAGACCGTCTGAGCTATATCTGACGGATAGAAAGCAAACTATGATAAATTTACAAAAGATACCCGCACCTCTCTCCACATCCTTATCTCCCACAACCTCATTTTTGAGCAATTAAAAAAGGAAATCTCTCGAACAATATAGCATGGTGGCCGCTGCAGCCTGCCGGCACCGTCCATCCCCATGCCTCTGCCCACTCCGACCACCAGTCACCACCATGCTCCACTCCTCCTCACCTTATTTCTCATCTTTCATTTTTTCAATGACATTCTCGAGATACCAGGTTTCCGATAAAATTCTCGAGATATCATTACTTTTTAAACATGGGATTACTCCTGCATGGGTCAATCACAACAGGTGTTTCTAAAAAAATGCATATTGATGTTCCATGCAATGCACGAGCATCATGCTTGTAATTATATAACGCAAATCACGAGCAGGAAGTGATATTTTTTTACACATCCACGTTAACATGGCCACGTAAATAACTAGCTAAAGTAAATACCATTATACTTATATCCTGATGCAAAATGTTTTCTACATGTCTGAAGAGTAGAGTCGCACACACGCACTCTGTCTCTCAGAATCACACTTACACACACACACCAGTTACATGACACCCACTTAAGAAGACACGTATGTTACAATTTGTGCACCCGCGGGTACACGTGATGCTGCACATTTATTTAAGGCAGACGGCGAACCTAAGCAGTAGCTGCATTCATTTCCCTCCCGCCGCCTCTTCTCTGGTCATTGTCGCCCGATAGCCATGGCCCGACCGAAGGTAACTGGTAACAACATACGCCATACTCCCGCCGGAGCGGCGCTATAATCTGGAAATTTTAGTGGTCATGCATGCACCTTTTTGTGCTAGCACTCCTATATAAGGGTTTACCAGTCGGTTGCCGAGGACGTCCGCGGGCGTTGGAAGAGGAAGGAGAAGGGAAGCGGGTTGTGGAGTTACTTTTTTACCATAATTTCTTAGGAAACTGAGTGCAAAAATTGAGTAGTTTTGCAAACTACGAGTACTACACCTGAAACGGTTCAAAACCTATACTCCATTGCCAGCGTGCGCTTCCCGCGTGAAATGGTTAGTGTCGTGGAATTATCACGTCAGATGTCCTACTGAAAGGACTTAGTCATGGAGACATCGCGATCGGGTTAGCTTAGAGGGGTTAAACCGGATAAAGGACACGGGGAGTTTATACTGGTTTGGCCCCTTGCGGTGAAGGTAAAAGCCTATGATCCAGTTGTGGTGTTTTTGATGTGGTCTCGATTACCAGGGAGCAAATACTATTTGCCTCTCGAGTTTTCGTTTCCTGTCCCTGAACCACCGCCGGGTCGTCCCTATATATACACAGGTTGACGCCTGGCCGCTCTACAGAACCCCGAGGCCGGCTCATACAAGTGCTCGACTCGGTTTCTTCCTTTCCCTAACTTACAATACAAGTTACCCATCTATGGCAGTTTACTACTATGGCCCTAATCCGCCATTCGGATTTGGGCCTCTAAGCCTCCATAGTTAAAGCGCCATAGCTTTCATCTTCATGGGCCTATATACAGGACTCCTTGAGAGTGTAATCCGGCCCCTCCTGGGCGGTTTATACTCAGTAGTCATATCCCCAACATTAGGCCCCAGATTGCTTTGAACTTGTTCATGTCAATCTTCAAACATAAAGAAATTCTGATTTGAACATCTTCGTGTTGACCTTGTAAACCACCGTGACGTCATCTTCTAGAATTGCCATACCCCGCAATGACATCATCTGTGTAAAAAAACTCATAAACAGTTCCCTTTATTAATTGATCTTTGACAACCGAGGCGACAGTTGTGTCCCATTCACCATTTTGAGCTCCTTGATTTCTGTGGCTGCCTACTTATCCATCTCCCTTTATAATTAGGACCGGAAGTTCTTTTTCTTTCCCCTTCCATCCTTCTTCTTCATCCTCGCGACGCCCGAGCCGTACAGCTCCGCCGCCGCCCTCGACTTTCAAGCTCTACATCACCACTGGCCGCTGCATCAACCTGATTGTACCAGAGAACTGCAGCACTTCTCTGCCGCTCTTGTAAAGCCGGTAAGCCTTCCTTCTTCAACCCTAGATCTGCATTAGGGTTTCATACCTTCGTCGGTGTTCATCAGTGTTCATTGTTGTTCGTTTGCTTTCCCTTACTGTCTCATCGAATCTAGACAATCTTGACATCTTCCCTTTGCGGCCAAAGCTATAGTTTTATTTTGCCTCGCCATAGTATCCCCTCATTCATGAACAGATCCCATTTGAACCTTTGCTATGCTGCTGTTGCCATATTGGATCTTTGATATTTTTCCTTTTCCTGAAGTGCGCTAGATCCATAATGATAACCTTAGCTTGTAAAATCTGTTTGCGTAGCACTTTAACAATTTTCAGATCTGTTTCTTCCATACCACTATAGGCGGTTTAACCTTTAGAAAATGATAATCTGCTAGGTACCATTAGCCCTCACGTAAACCACCAGCTTTACTTGAACATCAGTATCCGGTTTAACGTGCACACATGCTCTGATTGAATCCCCCAGTTTGACATCGGTTTATACATATCAATCTTGAACCGTGAACGGGCATTTGAACTTCTTTTACAGTTTGTCATCAAAAATGGCCAAACAGTTCTCCTCTTGCAATTGGGTTCCCTCCCGGGTTACGGAAGAGCAACTTACTGGGTATGTTTTGACTGGCGCTTTAGCAAAGCCAGAGACCATCCATTGGAGAGTACCTGGTACTGAAAATCCTCCTGAGCCTCAAGATGGAGAAGTAATTGTGTTTGCGCATCATCTGGACTGAGGGTTTAGCCTTCCCGGATCAAAAAAATTCTGTGATGTGCTTGCCAGCTTCCAACTCCATCCTCAAGATACTGGACCGAACTCAGTGTGCAACATTTGTAACTTCCAAGTGTTTTGTGAAGTTTACCTGCAAGAAGAACCGACCGTTGATTTTTTTAGAGACTTCTTTCACTTTAACCACCATACTGAATTTACCGACGGCCCCGATACTCAACTTGGCGGGGTATCAATTCAAAAAAGGAAAGAAGTCAATTTTCCTCATGCTAAACACCACAGCCATCCCAAGGATTGGAACCAAACTTGGTTTTATTGCCGAAACACCGCCCCTGAAGATGAAAATCCTCTGCTGGGTTATCGTGCTCACTGGCTTAGTAATGAACATCCATTGCCTCAACGGATTACTGCCCAGGACTGATCAAAATATGCACCACAGATTTCTCAGATCCGGGCTCTTATAGCAAACAGTTTAACCGGTATTGACTTGGTCCGCTGCTGGGTTTCGTGGAGCATCTTGCCCTTAAGCCGGTGTCCCGGTTTAATGTGTGAGTATTTTGGGGATGTCAAGGACCCTCAACATCACATTGATATAGAGTTAACTGATGACGAGATTACTGAAGCTGTGAAAAAGATCCTGGATGAACCAATATCTGAATGCAGCAAGACTGGTCTGCGTCCCTTTTATGCTTCCCACAAACCGCCAGCTGTAAGAATTGTAACTTTCTGCTTTAATCCACCCTCCTTTTGATACTTTCTGATGATCTTCTGTTTATCTTTGTAGGGAATGATCCATTCTGGAAGAGGAAGTCTCAAGACAAACCGGCAAAACCGCAAGACAAACTGGTGAGAGCGCCTCAGGCTAAGTCCAAAGTCACAAAGAGGCCAGCAAAGAAGAGAACCGCCGAATCCTCTAATCCGGCCGGAAATGTTGATGACTCAGAATCATAGGTAGAACTTGATTCCCTTGGCTCATTTTTCATGCACCTTATTGACAATGATCATTATCAGGATGATGCGGAAGCCAGCCGTGCTGACAATGTAGAAGTAATTTCCCTTTCCTCCGATTCAGATCATGTGCCAGTACAAAAACTCCGTCGCGCTGTCCGTAAAGTAAAATGTTCACATCCTCTCGCTTATTTGAATCCGCACTTTTATTTGAAGACACAGCAACATGAAGCTCGTCGCACAACCCGGCATAGTAGTCAACAAGTCACTTCTTCTGGTTTACCAAACTCCCCGGTTCGCAAACGTTGTCCAGAGGTCTCTTGTACTTCCAATACATCTTATCCCAAGGCGGGTTGCTTTCGATATCCTCTTAATCCGTATGATTCGAATTATCAGGGAACTTAAAATTCATCCTTTGGTGATTCATCAACCACACACATGCCTCCACTCAAGACCGTTCCTGGGTAAGCATAATAGACTTACTTTTATATGTTGCTCCGGTTTACTATACTAATCTTTGTACTATTATTATTTTCAGTGCCAAAGCCAGACTTAGCAAGAAAGCTAAGCTGACTATTCCAACTGATGAGAATCCGACCCCTGAACCGGAGAAGACCCCTGAACCTCATGATCCGAATGTTGATGTTGTCCAAGAAGATTCAGTACCTCCGGTTCAAGATACTTTTGCTGAACCGGACGAGCAAAATGTCATGAACCAGCCTGCTGATCCGCCAAGCCCAGATAGGGATACTAAAAATCCGCCAAGCCCAGCCAAAGGTGGTGAAGACGATGTTGTCATTACTGACACTGGTCATACTGCTCCTGGTAATCCGGTCGGCTTATTAAAGCATAGTGCCAAGGAAGAATTTGCTGCTATGGGCAAAGGCAAGTGGAAAACAGATTTATCCTGCTTTGTTAAACTCAATGCTTAGGAACTCCACTCTGGATTTCTAAACCGCATGTATAAAAGTCGTGATTATGAAGCCGGTTTAGTCAACTTGATGAAGGAGCTCTATGAGGTAACTTCTGTTCGAACGTTTTATAGAGTTCTTCCTTTTGCTTTATATCAACTCCAGTGTAGCCCCCAAGGGCCGGTTTATCTCTTCAAGATGAACCGGGACTTTGATAAGAAAAACTTCAACTATGTAGCCCCCAAGGGCCGGTTTATCTTTTCAAGATGAACCGGGACTTTCTGTTGTAAAGCTTAACTTTGTTGAATTCCTTCACATCCGGTTGATCTGATCAATTAGGCATTAGCCCCCAAGTGCCAAGATGAATACTTGTATTGAGTCTTGGGACTTCAAATAACAGCTACGAAGAAGCAATCCACATTAGCCCCCAAGTGCCAAGTGTATAACTCGTTATGCGCTTGGGACTTCGAAAAAATATTATGAATTTACTATCTATCTTTTGCAGGCTGACTTAACCAACAAGGATTCTGAAATCGCCGACCTCCAGGAAAACATTAAGTCCCAGCAAGCCAAAATCTCCAAAGCCAAAGATGAATTGAAGGGCGCTTTAACATCCATGGAACAATTAAAGGATGGCTTCAAGAACGAGCGGGCAGGCTGGGAGACTGAAAAAGCCGCTTTGCTGAAACGGGTATAAGATGCTGAAGCGGCACTTAAACCGGTAGAAGAAGAGCTGAGTGGCTTAAAGCGGAAAATCAATGAGATGACTTCTATTGTCTTTGGTAGGTACTCTTCTTCAGCTTTTTAGTAAACATCTTTGACACTGCCGGTTTAACAGCAATTTCTTAAACCGTTACACGTAGTCGTGTTGCTCATCTTGGCTCAGATATGTGGAAGAAGTTGAAGGCTGCCTATACCTTGATAGAGCAGTTGTATACCGGTGCTCAACGGGTCATCTGTGCAGCTTCTTACAATAAACCGCCCCCACTTTGATCAAGGACACATTGGCCAGGTTATCCATGACACCTGCCCAGCTCGAGGAAGTAAAGAGGTCACCTGCGAGAGCTGGCGCTTTAGCTGCACTGACTCAGGCTAAGGCTTGGATATCTGATCTTGATCCGGAGGACATTGGTAATAGCTATCCTAGCCAAAAGAAGATGGGTCGGAGTTTGACAATGATGCCCTGAAAGCCTTAACAAAAGAGATGTGCCCTCTTGCCAGTAAGTTGGCCGAAGAGACTGATTTGTCATTTCACGGTCCATCTATGATGCAGACAACCGACGGATTGATGCATCGGTTTATGAAGTCCAGAATCTGATCCCTCCAAAGCATAAGCACACTTATGCCCCTGATGTTGAACCAGAAGATCTTATAAGCGATGAAGTTGTCTTCCAAACTTTGTCTGGAATTGACTGGGCAACTATTGACTTCCAGCCACTAGGTGGGGAGGAGGAGGGTGAACCGGCGCAAGACGATCCATCATCATCACGTCAGCCTCGTGATGAATCTTAAACCGGCAACCGGCTTGTATTTCTGTAGATTATATTCTATGAAACAAACAATTATCTTTTTGGGCATCAAAACGCCTTGTAATAGGCTAGCTGAAATATTTGCTTGATTTGTTGCCAGCATGCACTGCTGCATAACAATGCTTTAATCCATCATGATTGTTGCTGCCTGTGCTTATGTGCTTTAGCTATTGTATGCAATCTTATTTCTGCACAAAATAGATTGAAAAGATTGTCCTGGCGGTTTACCATCGGACGGGTCATAATGCCCAATATAAAGCTTAGTTTATAACCAAGCCTGCAAGAATATAAAAATATGAAATAGATCATACCTGTGATATTGAATCACATCGTTGGTTTACCAACTTCCTTGTAGTAAGGGTGATAACCCAACTCTTGAGTGTTAATAACTCCCACCATGCTGTGCTGGTGTATAAGAAGCCATGTCGGGTTATGATAAACACTGGATGATCATCCTGGCGACGTATAGTCAATGTCAGACCGGGTTAATAAACACCAGTTTATAATTGAATGTGGTTCGACAACTTGTAGCTGAAAGCCAAGCCGGGTTAACAAACAACGGGTTAATTTCATGACTGATAGCCATGCCGGGTCAATAGACACCGGTTCAACATAAAATTTTATCAGATGAGAAAAATCTTGACAAAAGGCAAATAAAACCGTGTAGTCGAGGCTTTTCAAGGGCTGCCAGGCCCAAATTCGAGGCTTTTCATGGGCTGCCAGGCCGCTGAGTTAAACCATCTTTGCAAAGCCTTTCAAGATGGGCCTCCAACTAACCAATCGTCGTTTTAACTTTGACAAGTTCAGGGTCTGTATAAGATTGACCTGTCAAACGTTCGGCGGGTCATGCCAGGATTACCTGTAAAGGAGTGGCTTACTTGATAAAGGCAGGTTAACCCGGGGTTTTAGGTGAATACACCAGACTTCCAAGCCGGGATTGACAGCATATTACAAGGGTCCTTTCAAACTCTTTGTTGCGTTGCACAAAGATCCCCCATTTAATTTTGTGAGCTGTGCTCTATGGGTGCCTATGTTTGAGCTGTGCGTAGCAACAAGACTCTCTTTGGCCCCTTGGGTGTGAAGCTCCCAAGCTTTGTCGTGGCATGATAGCCGGATTAATAGGTAGAACTCCACTTTGTCAGCTGAAGCCCCCATGTAATCAAGAAATATTGGAAAAAACAGTAGAGGCCCTGCTTATAGCAAGGATGCCGGTTTATTATATTGATCATAATATATATATTGTCAAAATATGTACATAAGAGGATCCTATGGCTTAGGTGTAGTAAGGCCGGAGATGACCTATGTTCCACGGCCGACGGGTCTCCTCCTCTGATTTGTGTGAGTCTTTGTGCTGTCGAACATCGATGAGGTAGTATGATCCGTTGTGCAGATTCTTGCTGACCATAAAAGGCCCTTCCCAAGGTGGGGATAACTTATGCATATCGGTCTGATCCTAGATGAGCCGAAGCACTAAGTCGCCTTCTTGAAAGGTTCTTGTTTTAACCCGATGGCTGTGATAACTCCGCAGGTCTTGTTGATAAACCGCCGAACGAGTCAACGCCATGTCCCGTTTTTCATCTAACAGGTCCAGTGCTTCTTGACATGCTTGCTCATTGTCTACTTCAACATAATTGGCAACCCGGGGCGAGTCATGACGAATATCTCTTGGGAGTACCGCCTCTGCTCTGTAAACCATGAATAAAGGTGTATAACCCATTGATCGATTGGGGGTTGTGTTTATGCTCCATAACACAGAAGGCAATTCATCCACCCAACAACCTGGCATCCTTTTCAAAGGAACCATAAGCCGGGGCTTGATACCCTTCAAGATTTCCTGATTAGCTCTCTCATCTTGACCATTAGACTGGGGGTGGGCCACTGATGACACATCAAGTTGGGTGTGCTCTCTTTGACAGATGTCCTCCATCTCACCTTTGGAGAGGTTCGTGCCATTATCTGTGATGATGTTGTGTGGAAATCTGAAGCGGAAGATCACCTTCTTTATGAGTTGAACCGTCGTGGCTACATCACACTTTCTTACTGGCTCCGCTTCAACCCATTTAGTGAACTTGTCAACCGCCTCCAACAGGTGGGTCTTCTTATCTTTGGACCGCTTAAAAGGTCCTACCATATCCAGCCCCCAAGTAGCAAACGGCCAAGTGATTGGAATCATCCTTAGCTCTTGAGCCGGAACATGAGCTCGGCATGAAAATTTCTGACAAGCGTCGCACCGTTTTACCAAATCCTCAGCATCAGCATGAGCCGACAACCAATAGAAGCCATGACAGAAAGCTTTAGCAACCAAGGATTTTGACCCAGTGTGGTGAACAAAGTCTCCTTCGTGGATCTCTCGCAAAATCTCATGGCCCTCTTTAGGAGAAACACAACGCTGGAATACACCTGAGACACTGCAATGATGTAATACGACATTGTGAATAACCATGTACTTTGATCGCCGGATTATCTGTCTGGCCAGAACTTCATCTTCTGGTAACTCGCACCGGGTCATATACGCCAAATATGGAACCATCCAATCTGAAATAATATGCAAAGCGGCCACCAACTGTGCCTCCAGATCAGGAACAGCCAAATCCTCCTCTGTAGGCAAGTTAACTGGCGGGTTATGCAGGACATCCAGAAAGGTATTGGGTGGCACCGGTTTACGCTGTGACCCCAGCCGGCTTAAAGCTTCTTCTGCTTCGTTTTTGCACCGATCAATGTGCTCAACCTGATAACCCTTGAAGTGACCAGCCACAATATCCACCTCTCGTCTGTAAGCCGCCATGAGTGGATCCTTAGAGTCCCAAGTACCAGAGACTTGCTGAGCCACCAGATCAGAGTCCCCAAAGCATCATACCCGGCTTAAGTTCATTTCCATAGCCACGCGAAGACCGTGGAGCAAGGCCTCGTACTCAGCTGGATTGTTAGTACAAGGAAACATTAAGCAGAGAACATAACAAATTTTATCACCTCGAGGGGAAGTAAGGACAACTCCAGCCCCCGAGCCCTCCAATTGCTTGGATCCGTCGAAGTGGATAGTCCAGTATGTGTTGTCTGGTTTGTCTTTCGGTGCCTGCAACTCTGTCCAGTCATTGATGAAGTTGACAAGCGTTTGAGACTTGATAGCTCTCCGAGGCATATACTTCAAACCGTGCGGTCCAAGCTCAATAGCCCACTTTGGAACCCGAGCAGTTGCCTCCCTGTTCTGAATTATATCGCCCAAAGGAGCAGAACTGACCACTGTAATGGGATGGCCCTGAAAGTACTGCTTAAGCTTCCGACTCGCCATGAAAACCCCATACACCATCTTCTGCCAATGCGGATATCTTTGCTTTGACTCAATGAGCACTTCATTGATATAGTAAACCGGTCTTTGAACCAGATATTCATTCCCAGCCTCTTTATGCTCGACCATAATAGCCATGCTGACAGCCCGGGCATTAGCAGCCACGTACAATAACAGCGGCTCATTATAAACCGGAGCAGCTAGGACCGTCAGTTCAGCCAACTGCCTCTTCAAGTCCTCAAATGCCGCATTAGCAGTGTCACTCCAAACAAAAGTGTATGTCTTCTTCAACATCTGATATAGAGGGATCACCTTCTCTCCCAACCGGCTGATAAACCGGCTCAGGGCCGCAATACAACCCACCAGACATTGAACATCATTGATACACACTGGTTTAGCCAGAGACGTAATAACCTTGATCTTTTCTAGATTAGCCTCAATGCCCATGTTAGACACCAGGAAACCTAAGAGCTTGCCTGCCAAAACACCAAAGATGCACTTGGCCAGATTGAGCATCATCTTATAAACTCGAAGATTGTCAAAGGTCTCCTTCAAGTCTTCAACCAATGTCTCCTTCTTCCCGAACTATACCATGATATCGTCCACGGAAGCATGAACATTGCGCCCAATTTGGGTATGAAGAAAATTCTGCACACAGCGTTGATAAGTCGCCTAGGCACTCTTGAGCCCAAAAGGCATAGATACGTAGTAGAAGGATCGAAAGGGAGTGATGAAAGCTATTTTCTCCTGGTCCTTAACTGCCATCTTGATCTGATGATAACCAGAATATGCATGCAAGAAACTCAAACGCTCACAACCCGCCGTAGCACCAATGATTTGATCAATACGAGGGAGAGCAAAAGGATCAGCCGGACAAGCTTTGTTCAAGTCCGTGTAATCCACACACATGCGCCAAGTGCCATTCTTCTTAAGCACTAGTACCGGATTGGCCAGCCACTCTGGATGAAAAACCTCAATGATAAACCCAAAAGCCAACACACGGGCTACCTCTTCACTAATGGCCTTGCGCCTTTCTTCATTGAAGCGACGAAGAAACTGCTTGATCGGTTTAAACTTGGGACCAATATCGAGATTGTGCTCAGCAAGTTCCCGCGGTACACCTGGCATGTCAGAAGGCTTCCATGCAAAGATGTCCCGATTCTCATGGATGAACTTGATGAGCGCGCTTTCCTATTTCAGATCTAGATTAGTGCTAATACTAAACTGTTTGGATGAATCGCCAGGAACAAAATCAACCAACTTAGTCTCATCAGCCGGTTTAAACTTCAGGGTTGGGTCATGCTAGGTGGTGGGCTTCTTCAGAGGTGTCATATCTGCCGGATCAACATTGTCCTTGTAGAACTTCAACTCTTCTGCCACACAAACCGACTCAGCATAAGCCGCAACACCTTCTTCGCAGTCCAAAGCAATCTTACGACTCCCATGTATCGTAATGTCCCCTTATGACCCGACATTTTGAGCTGTAGATAAACATAACAGGGCCTTGCCATGAACCTTGCATAGGCCGGCCGTCCAAACAGGGCATGATATGGGCTCTGGATCTTTACCACCTCAAAGGTTAAGGTTTCTGACCTGGAATCATGGTCATCTCCAAATACGACTTCCAGATTTATCTTACCAACTGGGTACGCCGATTTATCTGGCACCACTCCGTGGAAAACAGTGTTTGACGGTTTAAGATTTTTGTCCGTCAATCCCATGCGCTGGAAGGTTTCATAATATAGAATATTGATACTGCTCCCTCCATCCATGAGCACCTTGGTGAACTTATAACCACCAACCTGAGGCGCTACCACCAAAGCCAGATGACCTAGATTGTCAACCCGGGGTGGATGATCCTCTCTGCTCCACACAATGGGCTCTACAGACCAACGTAAGTAACGTGGCACTGCTGGTTCAACAGCGTTTACTGCCCTTTTGTGAAGCTTCCGATCGCGCTTGCACAAGCTAGTGGTGAAAACATGATACTGCCCACTATTCAATTGCTTCGGGTGACTCTGATAACCCGACTGCTGCTGATTCCCCTGATTATTCTATTGATTATAACCACCCTGGTTGTTCTGATTGCCTTGATTTCCTTGATTGCCCTGGAACCCGGAGCTTGAACTGCCACCGTCGTAACCCGGCCCATGAGATCCGGGACATGAACCGCCAAATGGACCCTAATCATACCAGAAAAGATCAGAGTTTTTGAACTCTCGCATAATGAAACAGTCCTTTCGGAGGTGCATGGATGGAACCTCCTTTGTCCCGTGCTTCGGGCAAGGCTGATTCAACAAACGCTCCAGATTCATACCGCCACCGCGCTGGGGCGGTTTACCCTTACGACGTTGATTATTACCTTGTACATTGGTGTTAGCCACAAAATCTGAATTGTCTGCATTACGTTTACCATTGTTACCTTTGCCCGCCGGGTTAGGCTGTTGTCCCTTGGTGTTGCCGCTCTTCTTTCCCTTCCCCGGCTTTTCCTCATAAGACTCAGGATCCTTGGTACTATCAGAGTCAGCATACTTAACCAGAACCCCCATGAGTGTTCCCATATCATTGCAGTGATGCTTCATCTGCCCTAACTTGAACTTCAAAGGCTTGAACTTGCAATTGACTTCCAATGTTATAATTGCTGAATTTGCATTGATACGGTCGGATGAATGTAAGATCTCAAAAACCCGGCGTACCCAATGGGTAGTCGATTCACCCTCTCCTTGAACACAAGCGGCCAGATCAACAATTGACGTCGGTTGCTTGCAAGTATCTTTGAAGTTGTTGATAAACCGGCTCTTCAACTCGTTCCATGACCCATTTGAATTAGGTGGTAAGCTCTTTATCCAAGTGCGAGTTATTCCTTCTAGCATCATAGTGAAGTACTTAGCACACACTGCTCCATCCACGTCCAGCATCTCCATGGCCATCTCATAGCTTTCTACCCATGACTCGGGGTGTAAATCAGCAGTGTAATTGGGCACTTTTCGAGGGCCCTTGAAGTCCTTGTGCAACCGCGCATTGCGCAAGGCCGGTGTGAGACATGGCACCCCCAAAGTGGTAAAAGCAACTCCTAGTTACACTGTAGTAGTTGCACGAACCGGTGTAAGCTGACGCTCCACGTCCTGCGCAGTCAATCCGGCACCGCGGCGCGCTCGTCCTTGGTCCACTAAATCTTGTGCTTCATTCCTCCCCCCTGCCGGGTTAGGCCTCCGTGGAGGATTATGATTCCGTCCACTGCTTGACACAAGTGGCTCTTCAACATGCCTGCTGTAACTCCAGCTTGGACGAGGGGTAGAGTGAATCCTGTCCCGACTGTATGAATAAGCTTGTTGCTGAACCATTGCTGTCTGGAGTAGATCTCTAGCCCGTCGTGTCTCAACCGCCACGGGGGAGTCACTTTCCATTGGAATAGCAACCAATCTTGATGCCGCAGCAATCATATTGTCCAAAGGGGTAGGAAGGTGACCCAGTGGTGCTGGCACGTATTGTGGCGGATGACGGTTCTTCTGAGGCGGGCCCATCGTGCCGGGCTGATCCGGGGCTCCTGTCCTGGGTGCTTCAACCCGGTTCACCATGGGCGGGTTACTGGTGCCCGCTCCCGGCCTAGTAAAGAGATTCCTTGCTTCGTAAACCGGTTGCAATCGAGACTGGTGCCTCCTCCTCATCACCTTGTTTGAAGCGTTATTGTCCAGCATAAGCCAGTAAGACTCCACATGAACCCGCTGAGCCTGAGCATCCAAAGCGATCCGCTCCTCAGCCATCCTGGTCTATTCAGTAGCCATGTCCTCCTTAGCCTGAGCTATCTGATCTCGCAGCTTTCTGACTTCTGCATTATGCTCATCCCGATTGTCCGGATTAACTTCATTGGTCAACAATGTTGCTAAAGTGTCCAATAACCCGGACAAGACTTGAACTGGCGGGCGTACAGGGCCTCCTGCCCCGACTACTGATCCGGAAATCATCGTCGCCGCTGCTGAAGGTGCGAGCTGTGTACCGGCCATGAAGATTGCAACCAGGTTTGGCGGTTCAATGGAGTCCGGAATACTGCTGCCATTGGAATAACCCCCAAACAGGCCATCCTGAACTTGATACCAAGACTCGGTCTCGCTGGTGGATGACTCGCCATCAGAATAGACGATCCCCTCACCATCAGATACCGGTTCAGATTCAGTACAACGGATGAATCCTATGAACGCACGCTTCATGGCGGGCTGAACCCAGACAGGGCTCGCACGCTGAGCCGTCTCGACGAGGTCGGTGCAGATGTATGGCTAAGGGCCCAGTTCACCGATCTTGCCGATGTAGACATGAATTTCTCCGAAGGGGACCGGGTACCCGTACTCGATTGAGCCGGCGTCGAGGCCCCAGACTGCATCGTCGATGTAGAGCTTCCCGCGGCAACTCTTAGTCATCTAGCCCACTGTGTACCCCTTGAGCCCTTCGAACTTGCCCTCCAAGAACTTGAAACCATCGTGCGATAGCCCCACGGTGGGTGCCAACTGTCGTGGAATTATCACGTCAGATGTCCTAGTGAAAGGACTTAGTCGTGGAGCCATCGCGATCGGGTTAGCTTAGACGGGTTAAACCGGACAAAGGACACGAGGAGTTTATACTGGTTCGGCTCTTTGCGGTGAAGGTAAAATCCTACGATCCAGTTGTGGGGTTTTTGATGTGGTCTCGATTACCAGGGAGCAAATACGCTTTGCCTAGTTCTCGAGTTGTCATTTCCTGTCCCTGAAACGCCGCCGGGTCGTCCCAATATATACACAGGTTGACGCCCGGCCGGTCTACAGAATCCCGAGGCCGGCTCATACAAGTGTCTGGCTCGGTTTCTTCCTTTCCCTAACTTACAATGCAAGTTACACATCTATGGCGGTTTACTACTATGGGCCCTAATCCTCCATTAGGCTCTAGGCCTCTAAGCCTCCATAGTTAAAGTGCCATAGCCTTCATCTTCATGGGCCTATATACAGGGCTCCTTGTGAGTGTAATCCGGCCCCTCCTTGACGGTTTATACTCAGTAGTCATATCCCCAACAGTTAGCGTCACCTTGGAGCGTCAGTGCCGCATTAATGCCTGGCCAGAGCAGAGGCGACCTCTCACTGGCGCCGGTTTTGAAGCGGCGCGACGACCGAGAGAGCGCCACTTCCCGGTGTCGAGGCTGGCCATAGGCCCTGTTTGGATCCATGGGTTATAGTTAGTTTGTGCTAGTTGGGGCTCAAATAGCCCTAAAGTATCCAAGCATGAGTGTTTCAATTGGATAAAATTGCACCGAACCCACCAAAAAAACTATCCCACCCAAGAGGTGCTAACTGGAGATAGTTCTCATTGGGACCACTGAAAAATCACTTTTCTCTCTCCATCAAGTGCATTTATTGTCAATCTAACCCCGTCACCCAAACACCTCTTTGGCTATAGTTAGTTTAGGGTTAGTCATGACTTAGTCTAACCTCTAGCTAAGTTAGAGTATCCAAATAGGAGCAGTATAGGACATAGTTGCTCAAAGCATACAGTTTAATTCGTACATGAAAGGATTTTTTCTTTTTGAAAACGAAACGTGAAAAGAATTTTTTTTAGAATGCTCTTGGCATGTTGCTAACATGTGATGAGTTAACCGACTTCAATAGACGGCAAAAACGCCAGCCCACCGCACTTCGAGAGAGACGAGGAGGGAGAAGCAATACGGGCTGCTGGGTTACTAGAGAGAGGTGTCACACGGAAGCCAAGAAATATGGTGATAACGTGGGTTAGCCATGTACTAGTATGATGTAACTACACTGGGCTGCCGTGTTTCGTACTCTTCCAGTCCACTGTGGAGATGATTGGTTGATTTTATATCGCTGAATAATATAAAATATTATGAGTGCAGACGCTCCACCACGAGGTTCCTTCCTCCTTCTCGGTCGTCGGATTTCTATGTTCTTACACTCTATTTTTTTACGTGAGCTTTGTTCATCCTTTTGCCAACATGCGAGACATCTAGCATCAAGGTGCACGTGTCATGTAAGGATCATTTCCATCTATATGAAGAACACGTGGGACTGGAACTACGAGATGGACATGTACCCAGAAAGTGGAAGTACGAACCTGAGTAATGTAGCGCAGTAAGTGAAGTAGAAAAGCACAAATGGTATGAACATGCGTGGCATATAGGGTGTGTTTGGTTGCGTTCTCGTCTCAGCATAGTTGTTTCGTCTTCATGCATGCTCAACTCAAAACCCCTCTTCATGCATGCTCTCTTTATGCATGCTCTCTTCATGCATGCTTCTAGTGTATTCTGGCTAAACTAGTGTGAACTCATGCACCCTCCATACACTCTACCAAACACCCAAAAGAGGGTCGAGAAGGGAACTCTTGGGCATCATTTGTCTCTTACTACGTATACCACTAAATGTTGCACGTGCAATGCACGGTGATGTTATGGAGTGTGTGCCTAAGTACTCTACTACTACTATATTAGTTGGAGGCACATATTAGCTTTTACATTTGTTTAGGTGTAAGCCCCGAGACCTTCCAACTAGACGTGTATTTCTCTCCAGGTCGCACTTTGTATTGTTCATACCACTAGTACTACTACGTGTGGTCTCCGACCGAGAAGTGGAAGAAATGGAGACGCTCTACCACGTTTTTTTGCGATAGGCTCTACCACGATGTTCATGTCCCACTCCTTTTGCTAACGTGTGGGACATCCAGCACGTGCCGTGTTTGGCACTCTTCGTCGTAAGAGTTGAAACGCTAGCATTCATCAGAAAGAAAAAATAAATATAAATCAGTAGTGATACTATTTTTTTAGAACCGATCACAGTGATACTATACCACGCGGTTTCCTTGCTCCTCGATATCGGAAAGAATACTTCTGTTCGCCAACATGTGGGATGTCGACCATCTTGGACCACTTGCCATGCATGCAGAACTCCAAGGCAAAGTCACCTCCGTCGTCGCGCCATAGTATTAATGACTAATGAGCTGTCAAATCATAGGCCCAACTTTTCCCACTTTGAAGTTGCTCGGACGAAGGAACCATCATGACTTCGTTGTCTAGAAGAAAACTACTATACCGGCAGTACTGCTAGCCGCAGTAGTTACTCCAACAGAGGCCTCCATTCGTTCATAGGATAGGAATTTTATAGGAATATGAAAATCATAGGAAGTGAGATGACATGCATCTCAATTCCTATAGAGAAAGAGATGCCATTTGATGCATAGGATAGGAATTTTTCCATTGAGACTATGCTAATGTACTGGTAATTTTCTCTAAAAACTACAGTAGTACTGGTACATGCTCGTACTCAGACACAAACACACACACTAACTACTAGTACTACTACTTCTCACATGCTGGCCAGACATCGTCGTTCTCCTTCCCGACTTTGTTGGCGACACCCCATCGTGCTTGGATCTCCACCGAGCTCTCCACAGCAGCGCGTGCATCCTCTTCTTTATTGCGGGACGGGCCTCTCTTTTCTTGAGTGCTTTCTGACTTTTCCACTCCCTCTGTGCGGCTTTCGCTGCCTCTTGCTCTACCACCCATTTGGCCTTGGCAGCTTCAAATTCCTCCCACATAGGTGTGAGGTCGGGAGCGGCGATGAACTCAGCACGGAGGGATGCCATCACTTCCCTACCTTTTTTGTGTGCGGTCGTGGGTGGCGAGGAACTCGGCGCGGTGGGATGCCATCGCTTCCTTATCGGTTAGTGTGCGGCACGGTGGCATGAACGACGCTTGGTGAGAGCTCTGGGGTGGAGTGGTCGGATAACCGTATAGTGCATTGGTTTGTCAAGAGCTCAAGGACAGAAGACGGTGGAAATTTGGATTCCCCTTCAATCTCGGTCATTTACTACCGAGTAAAATGCATTGGCATTCATCGAACTTGTCTTGATAGCTCACTTTGATCATTGTATACGAGATATGGTGATTATACGGTCACTGGCTCAGTGTATAGCTCCGTATTTGTCTGGTTGACCAGTCAAATAGTCCGCATGCACCTCATCATCTCGTGTTCTTTATCTATCTATGTGGTCCTACTTGTCAGTGGAGAAAGAAATAAAAACCAAAATTATGCTTATGTGGGGAATCAATCCACGGACTCGTCGCTGCAACACACACTCGTCAGCCAAATGAAAATGAAATACTTTGCGTCAGACACTCATGCTCATGTTGTCATAGCATGCTAATACATGCACGTCGCCCTCTCAATCAAAGTCCTGCTCATGGCGCAATGCAAACAGCGAGCCCATCACCTGTGCGTCCCAGCGGTGCCTAACATTACTGTTTAGACGTTTGATGGAGGCCTACGTGAACACCGAGCATGTATTCACGTGGCTCAACACCAATGGTCATAATCGGAGCACCTTGCTCATGTATATCTCCATCACAACGACAATCTATAAAACCCCCTGGCTAGATAGGGTACTATGGTACGGAGTATATACTATCGTGAGCGACTGATCTTAGTGCCACTGCACACGAGTGTGTGTCTGATCGATTCGTCCATTACTCGTAAGTTATGCATGGTTGTGTGCTCTCTAATGGTGGTCCGAAGGCTAGCTGGAGACAAGAGCGGTTGCATGGACGCCTCGTTGTCAATACGTGCCACATATTCCTCAAAGGCTCGTCATCCATGAGTTCACACTTTACCACCACGCCAGCGTCTGACAGCCCTGGCATACAAAAACCCCTTCATCGCTCGCGCGCGCTTCCCGCCTAAAACGGTAACCGTCTCTCTAGAATGTCAATTCCACATTCACCGGACTTAACTACAGGTGCAGTTGGTGTGTCACTAGAATACGGGCCAGGTGCCCGCTGGGCCCATATGTCAGCAACCCAATGTACCTGCAGTTAAGTCACTGAAGCATCGTCCGCATTCACGCCCGACGAACCTACTCCGGCGCCAGCCATCCATCTGTCTGTCGCGGCTCATTGCCATTCGCCCACTATATCAACTTGAGCCCCAGCTCCCAGCCATAGCCAAAGACCCACACTCATTCTCCTCTGGTCCCTTCCTTCTATATATCAGCACCACTCGAACCATGGCCTCCTGGCGCTCTGAAGCTCTCTTGGATGTACTATCATAGGAGCAGATGAGGGACATCGGCGACTCCGCTCCGGGCGCGCTCCAAAGCTCTCTTCGACGTACTGTTGCAGGAGCAGACGAAGGAGATCGCCGGCACCCCCCGGCCGCCCTCCGCCGCCACGACCACGAAGTCGGCGCGCGTGCGTGGGCGCAGCCAACAGCGAGGAAGAGTAGTACACGGTAGGTTGCCGCTGCTCTGGTCCCAGGAAGGCCACCGCTACTCCACTCAGTCGACGCCAACCTTGGTGGGGTAAACATCGGCGGCGATTAGCCGCTTGACGGCGACGTGGAGGCGGAAATCTTCAGAAGCTTGTGCTCCGAAGGAGGAGGTTATCGAGGCGGATGAGGAGGAGTCAAAGGCAATGGCCGGCTTTCTCGGGTTCATGGACGGACATGGTGGTCGGGCGCCGGCAATCGTTTAGATTAGGTTTACAGTAGGTTTTAGTATGGTTTGTGCGAAATATGTAATGAATTTCATCTAGTTTGTAGCAAAAAATTTCAAAATGTATTGAATTTCATCAGGTTAATTTGAAATTTTCTTTGTTTGCACGAATTTCATCTGGTTAGTTCATATAGTTGTCGAAAGGTATGCGGGCAGCATCGGATGGCATCCATCAGTGTCCTCGGACAGATGTCGGTGTAAATTTGTGGGCCTTCCACTATGTTGGCCAAAAGAGTTGCCAAATCTACTTTTACATTATTTGGCATTAGTGCCCTCCATAGCACATGTGGTGCCATAAAAAGATTTCTGGGAGCCGGAGCAAGTTCGTGCTCCGATACCCCATTCGAGCATTGCAATAGAATATACTACCATCTGTACGTGCTGCTCCGATGCCCCATTCTTCTGAAGGTGGACTAGAGGAACTTGCGTGAAGGATTGACCAAAGGTTGGCTTGCTTTGATTTTTCTATGTACATGTGGGTCCCATCTTTCTAGGGGCTGCACCCGCACAGTGTGAGGCCGGTGCCAGAGAAATTTACCAGGGCATCGATGCCCAGTCTACTAGTATATTTTAACATGTCGGGCACCAGCTAGGTAGTGGAAGGCCAACTATCATGCTATAATCGCTAACATTGCTCCATTATTTGGCAAGGAACAGTTATCCCTCGATCAAAATCAGATCCGTGGTGTTTCGTACTCCTCCCACGTAAGAGTGTAAACTCTTGCTTACATAAAAATGGAGCAAGTGGACAGCACTGTAGCACGTCATATCACTCAAACTAGCCCGCCTAACAAGCGGGAAAGCACTGCCCTCATCATTTTGTTCTGGATTTCTATCGATCGATCGCGCGAAAATGTTACGCTTTGCAAATTCTAAAGGAAAAGGCTGCACACTTATGACTCGTACGCGTCACAACCCTGACAGTCCAGCTCGGACACCGCTCACCAGAGGGGACACGCGTTGTATTGCAATTTCACTGACATGTGGGACTGCAATTGAATAAACCGTCGATAGCGGAAATCTAATAGCTCGGCGGGCATCGGCTGAGAAGAGAGAGACGGGGGAGGGAGAAGAGATCGCCCACCCACCGCGCACGGACTCCAAGAAATATATGGTGATAATGTGAGGTGGGCCATGTGGGAGTCCGGACCGCTTCCAAGCCCGCTTCCAAGCCCGCTTCTGACCGCCCTGGCCCACCAGACCCCTCCCCCCACGCCCCCACACCCCCCCTGCGCGCTCCCCCCTCAGACGCCAGCTGCCCGCCGCATGCATGCATAGGAACTAGTACGCGCTTATGTGGAGGAGATAGAGGCATTGACAAAGTCAAGGAGTGGGCTCTACAAGAGCTCGTCTCTACACGTGCTCCTAGGAATAAAAAACAATTGTGTCTAAAAAAAGAAAGGTAAAAAACATTTGAGAGGAAATAGATAGATAGAAAGTGAGAAAAAGTTGTAACCTTATAGCCAACCTTATAGTCAACAGTATGGTAATATTACATGAGGAAGGAGGGAGTGCTGCACATGCCAAGTTCACTAGATTGCCGTGTTTCACACTCCTCCGTCATAACAGTGGAGACAATAACTTTCATCAGAAATAAACAATGAATACTCATTGCTCGTCCTCCATATCGGAAAGAATACTTTCATTCGCCGACATGTGGGACGTCGACCATCCTGCCATGCACAAAATTATCCTGGTCTACCTCAGTCGTATCGCAGGCCCAACCTTTCCCACTATAAGTTGGTCGGATGAAGCAACCATCATGACTTCATAGAATTCCGCTTCTTCAAGAAAACTTACTCTACCCACAATACTGCTACCACACACGAAGACTGCACGGCACTGTACCACGTCATATCACTGAAACCCACTAGGCCATCCTAAAAAAACCACTAGGCCAAACTAGCCCACCTATAGGTCATCTATTTTGGGACGGAGGGACTACGTCTCTATGTCGGTGTCAAAACCAGCGGATCTCGGGTAGGGGGTACCGAATTGTGCGTCTAAGGCTAATGGTAACAGGCGGCGGGGGACACGATGTTTACCCAGGTTCGGGCCCTCTCGATGGAGATAATACCCTACTTCCTGTTTGATTGATCTTGATGATATGAGTATTACAAGAGTTGATCTACCATGAGATCATAGAGGCTAAACCCTAGAAGCTAGCCTATGGTATGATTGTTGTTGTCCTACGGACTAAACCCTCCGGTTTATATAGACACCGGAGGTGGCTAGGGTTACACAAAGTCGGTTACAGAGAAGAAGATCTACATATACGGATTGCCAAGCTTGCCTTCCACGCAAAGGAGAGTCCCACCCGGACGCGGGTTGAAGTCTTCAATCTTGTATCTTCATAGTCAAACAGTCCGGCCAAAGTATATAGTCCGGCTGTCCGAGGACCCCCTAATCTAGGACTCCCTTAGTAGCCCCTGAACTAGGCCTCAATGATAATGAGTCCGGTGTGCAGATTGTCTTAGGCATTGCAAGGCGGGTTCCTTCTCCGAATACTCCATAGAAGATTTTGAACACAAGGATCGTGTCCGGCTCTGCAAAACAAATTCCACATACCACCGTAGAGAGCACAATATTCCACAGATCTAATCTGCTGACATCTTTTCATAGCGTGATATCACGCCGTGGCCCGGTCATTATCCGAACCGTTTTCCAACCTGCTACCGCACATATCGCGAGGCGGTTTTATTGGCATGTCTTATCGAAGCAGAGATCGTGTCCCCTTATTTCGGGATTCTCATCAATACGGGTGTGGGTAACCCAACCGCGCCATCAACGTGGCGCTTGGGGAATAAGCGACTTTACTAGGCAAGTGGGGAGGTGCACAGCTTCTACCGCCTTTATAAAGAGATAAGGATCCCTCCTCTTCACCCACACCTTCTTCTTTCCCTGCTCATCCATTCTCGCACGCTCGAGCCCCAGCGCCCAGGTTCTCACCTTCTCTGTAAAGCTATTCCAAACATGTACGGAGCGGGAGGCAAGTGGGTGGCCTCCTGCGTAATGGAGGAGGACATTAGTAAGCTCCGGGAAGCCAGATACTTGGCCGCAGGCATTGCGCACCGTCTACCTGACGCAGGGCAGATCGTCCCTACTCCGGAATCCCACGAGAGGGTGGTATTCCTTGCTCACTCTGTCCGCAGACTGGGATTCCCCCACCACCCATTTGTCCGCGGGATCATGTTTTACTACGGGCTGGACTTCCATGATCTGGCCCCCAATTTCATCCTCAACATCTCAGCATTTATCGTCGTGTGCGAGGCCTTCCTCCGCATCAAGCACCACTTCGGCCTATGGCTGAAGACCTTCAACGTAATGCTGAAGATAGTGGTTGGTCAGCAGGCGGAGTGCGGAGGCGCCATGGTGGGCAAGATGCCCAATGTCATATGGCTTGAAGGCTCCTACATGGAGACTGTGAAGGGGTGGCAATTGGGGTGGTTCTATATCACCGAGCCGCGCGATGCCAACTGGGTGGCAGCCCCCGAGTTCCGATCTGGCATCCCCATGCGGTTCACCTCCTCAAAAAAGAAGGGCTTAGCCTGGGGTGCGCCGGCAGAGCTGACCGGACTCCAAAACTATGTCAAAAATATGATAAGCAAGAAGATCAAGCTTGTCAACGTGGTCCAATTCATGATCTTCCGCCGGATCCTCTCGTGTCAAAGATGGACATTCAATATGTGGGAGTTCGATTTGGCCAAGCACCAAAGGTTGCGAGAGCTCTTCAACACGACACACAAAGACATCTGGAAGGTGTTGTTCAAGGCTGCCGAACTACCTCCTCCCACAACCGAGGATCGCGGACTCAGCGCAAAGCGCCCCGCCAATCCGGTAAGCTCTCTATATTTCACAAACTGCACCTTTCCCAGTATATTCGTGGGAGGGATCTAAGCCCCCATGCCAATTTAATAGGACTAGGTAAAGACAGCGGAGCGGATCGACTCTCTGGCTCCGCTACCTAAAGATCAAGCAACGGCTCTCTTGACGGAGACGCTGCTTCCGGCGCCTTACAAGGTGCCGGAGAAGAAGGCCAAGAAGAAGGCCACGGGGACCAGGAAAGGTCTCCGGTGCAAGGTCGTGTCGGACTCATCGTCTGAGAACACCGAGGCGCACTCCTCCAACAAAAACAAGGAGCCCTCCCCCCAAACCGAGGGGGAGAAGAAAAGGAAGGCTGCCCCGTCTGGCGAGGCCGGAGGGTCCAAGAAGGGAAGGACCCTCCCTCCGAACCACTCCACCACGGCCGCCTATAGCGACGAGGAGTGGTTGCCCAGGGACAAGCCCCTAGCGAATTCATAAGTGTCCGGACACCATAATACTTCCGGTAAGTTTTGCTTTATTGCTTCTTATTATGCCAATTATACTCATGAAGTCCGGGAAAATCCCACATCGACGTATCCTCCTCGGATGGGTCTTTGAGTCAATCGGAGATGAATAGCTATTCACTCCCGACGGCCACCACCCCCCGGCCCGCGGACAACACCGAGGCGTTGTCCCAGAGGATACCGGAACAGGGGCGATGGTTCTGAAGACGCCCCGAGGCGAAATCCCAGACGCCGGGCACATGGGGGGAAAGACCCCCATGGATTCTGCTGACGAGGGCCGCAGCAAGTCTGGCCCCCAGCCGGATACTGCTAATGTGGGCGAGCCGCCTGTGCCGATGACCTCTTTCCACCCAGAGGCATCAGACAATTTTCTAGAAGCACTTCGCGGCGCTTCCATTGACGGAGAGCATCGTACTCTTATGAGTACGGTGATTGAGAAGGTTTGGTCCGCCAAAAGCGGATTGAACGAAGCCTGCGCCAGCCTCCTAACAGGCTTTGAGGTAAGTAATCACATTATGAGGAAATATCACAGCATAGACAGTAGCCCCCTGATGCTCTGTTTGGTATTCGAAAAGAAAGACCGAACAGAGGAACAAATAACATCCACAGGAGTCTATCCAGAATATGTCTATGTGAATAAGCAGGCATCGCCTGTTGGCCGCTGTCGTCCGCACTGAGGAGGTCTTCGGACTGAAGCAGGAAGTGGGGCGGGCCGAGGAGGAGCTCGTCCTCATGAAGAGGCAGCTCGAGGAGAACAAAGGTAAGTGACACCCCGTCCGTGTGTTATATAAAATAAAAATCGTTGATGCTAACAGAAGCATCATGAATTTTAATAGGGTCCACGACCGAAGTTGTGGCCATTAAGAAGGCACTGTCCGAGGCCAAAGACAAGGCGTCCATGGAGCGCATCGATCGTGAGAAACAAGAGGCTCGGTGTCGGTGTCAAAACCGGCGGATCTCGGGTAGGGGGTCCCGAACTGTGTGTTTAAGGCTAATGGTACCAGGAGACTGGGGACATGATGTTTACCCAGGTTCGGGCCCTCTCGATGGAGGTAATGCCCTACTTCCTGCTTGATTGATCTTGATGATATGAGTATTACAAGAGTTGATCTACCACGAGATCGTAGAGGCTAAACCCTAGAAGCTAGCCTATGGTATGATTGTTGTTGTCCTACGGACTAAACCCTCCGTTTTATATAGACACCGTAGGGGGCTAGGGTTGCACATAGTCGGTTAAAGAGAAGGAGATCTATCATCCGAATTGCCAAGCTTGCCTTCCACGCAAAGGAGAGTCCCATCCGGACACGGGACGAAGTCTTCAATCATGTATCTTCATATTCCAACAGCCCGGCTAAAGTATATGGTCTGGCTGTCCGGATACCCCCTAATCTAGGACTACCTCAGTAGCCCCTGAACCAGGCTTCAATGACGATCAGTCCGGCGCACAGATTGTCTTCGGCATTGCAAGGCGGGTTCCATCTCCGAATACTTCAAGGTAAATTTCAAAAACTAAAGACGTGTCCGGCTCTGCAAGGCATATTTCACATACCACCATAGAGAGAATAATAATCCACAAATCTAATCCGCTGACAACTCTTCATAGCGTGACATCACACCATGGCCGGGCCTTTATTCGAACTGTTTTTTACCACCAGCTATCGCACACATTACGAGGCGGTTTCCTTGGCACGTCTTGTCGAAGAAAAGATCGTGACCCCCTTATCGCGGGATTCTCATCAATACGGGTGTGGGTAACCCAACCACACCACCAAACGCGGTGAGTGGGGAACGAGCAGGTTTCATTAGGCAAGCGGGGAGGCACAAAGTTTCATTGCGTCTTTAAAGAGGAAAGGCCTCTTCCTTTTCACCCACGCCTTCTCCTTCTGCTCATCCATTCTCTTTCTCTTGAGCCCTAACTCCCGAGCGTTCATCTTCTCCACTAACAAAGGTTCTTCCAAAAATGTTCGGATCCAGAGTAGGAGGCAAGTGGATGGACTCTATCGTCTAGGAGAAGGATATCAAAAAGCTTCGGGAGGCCGGGTACCTGGCCCAGAAAATCGGCCACCGCCTTCTGGCGGCGGGACAGATTGTCCCTACTCCGGAGTCCCATGAGAGGGTCGTGTTCCTCCCTCATTTTGTCTGCGGGCTCGTGTTTCCCCTTCACCCATTTGTTCGCGGCGTCATATATTATTACTAGATCGATTTCTACGATCTATCCCCCAATTCCTTCCTCAACATCTCAACTTTTATCATCGTGTGCGAGGCCTTTCTCCGCATCGCGCCACACTTCGGCTTGTGGCTGAAGATCTTCAATGTGAAGCCCAAGGTGGTGAGCGGCGAGCACGCCGAGTGCGGAGGCGCCATGGTGAGCAAGATGCCCAAGGTCACATGGCTGACAGGTACTTTCAATGATTCCGTCAAGGAGTGGCAGTAGTAGTGGTTCTATATCACTGAGCCGCGCGGCAAAAAGTGGGCCGCTGCTCCTGAGTTCCGATCCGGAGCCCCCTTGCGGCTTACGTCCTGGCCCAAGAAGGGCTTGAACTGGTCTTCATCCAACGAACTATCGGTGATCCAGGCACACATCAAAGGTATGGAAGACAAGGCCATCAAGCTTGTTAACGTGGTCCAGGTGATGTTGGCATGCCTGGTCCTGCCCTGTCAGCACCAAGCCTGCAATTTGTGGGAGTATGACCCGGCCGAGCACCAGACCCTGCGAGAGCTTTACGACTCCTCACACAAGGACATCTGGAAGGTGCTTTTTAAGTCTGGAAAGCCGTGGCCAGACTCCAACGCGGACCGCGGGTATCAATTGTCCCACCCCGCAAGTCCAGTAAGTAGGCATTATATTTTCTCCATCCATATGTTTTATTGTCATATCCCGAGGAAGACGCCTTAACGCGCTTCCCACAATTATCCTAGGGATGGACGAAGAAGGCGGGGCAGATACACTGTCCAGCACCGTTTCCAGAAGAACCAGCCAGACCACTTCTGACGAAGATGCTGGTCCCGGCGCTTTACGAGGCGCCAAAGAAAGAGGCCCATAAAGAGGCCAAGGAGACCAGGAGCAGCCTCCAACATCGTGGTGCTTCGGACACAAAATCTGAAGACTCCAATACCCATGTCTCCTCTAAAGAGGAAGAAGAGGAGGAAGAAGACGAGCCCCCCACGGGGGTAGGAAAGAAAAGGACAGCCTCCTCATCTCTGGAGGCCAAATTGCCTAAGAGGGGAAAAAACCCCTTCTAGAGGCGTCCACCACGGCTACCGACAGAAGCCCGAAGTGGGATCCCAGGGCCCAGCCCCTGGTAAACTCGTAAGTATACGAAATCTGAACATGCTTATGGGCCCAGGATCATTAAAGCGTAACATTTTAATTTGCACCACACTTTTTGTAGTTCGGCCAGGTCTCGCGCCGAACAATCCTCATCAGAGAACGAGACACCTCCGAGGGCCCCTTCCCCTAAGCCTGGTTGTGACACCGAGGTGTCGTCCTGAAAGGACCTGGGCCAGGAGGGGCGTACCTCCGGGGCCGGACATGCGGGGGCGGCAGTTCCCATGAGTGTCGACGGCGGGGGTGGCCTTGGATTTGGCTCACAGCCGGACACAATTCCAGAGACCCTCAAGGTTCCGGGATCAGGCAGGCAGCCCCCCTTGACAAGAGGGGGCAATCCTGCTTCGCCTGCAACCTTTGTCCAACCAGAGGTGCAGGGCAGTTTATCGACAATGTTGAAAAGCGCTTCCATCGTCGATGAACACTGCGCCCTTATGGGCATGGTGATTGAAAAGATTCAGGCCGCTGAGAGCGGACTAAATGAATCCTGTATCAGCCTTATAAAAGGCTTGGAGGTATACGTTTTTAGGAATTTTTAGCAGATTGTCATAGTGTAGATAGTTGCCTCTAATACACTGTCCGATGAAGAAGAGAACTGGACAGGGGATCAAATACCCGTCCGCAGGAGGCTCAGCTAATGACATACGTTTCTTCCTTTGTAAATAGGCGTCTGTAGCGACTGCCGTTTCTCATGCTGCAGAAGTATCCGGACTTAAGCAGAGTCTGGAGCGGGCCGAAGAAGAACTTGTCCAAGTAAAGAAGCAGTTGGAGGACAATCAAGGTATGTCGAAGCCTTATTAAGTTTAGCACAAATAAGTAGTTGTGCCAAATGAAAGTATTTATATTGCACGCTCTAGGGGCGAATGCCGAAATTGAGGCGCTTAAGAAGGTTGTTGCCTTGGATGAAAAGAAGGCAGCCACGGAGCAGGCTCTCCGCGAGAAGCATGAGGCCAGGGTTATTAAAGCTGAACGAGAGCTCCAGGAAGCCGTGGAGAAAGGCGAGACTTTGGAGCAGAGTCTATCATTGAAGGAATCCAAACTCGCTCAAGATGTCCAGGCTGCAAATGATGCTCAGGAGGAAGCCCAAGCTGCTCTGAAGGATATTCAGGAGGCGAGGAATATTCCAACTGGTAAGGCTTTTTCTTATTCAAAGCAATTTATATGCGGGAGCAGGAAAAATGCAGGGTGACACATTGAATCCTGATTTTTCCAGGGGCGTTTGCGGATCTGCCGCGCAGCATATCTGATGCCGCTCAATTCTATCAAGCTGAGGAGAAGAAGACTGCAAAAAATCTCTTCTGGTCGCAATATTTGGTGCCGAATTATCCGGTGCCATTTGTTGACCAGCTAAAGCAGCTGGTCGAACTACACCAGGCGGCCGAACTAGCTATGAAGGATTTGATTATCCGGCTATGGCCCGCCGAGCCCATTCCGAGTAGTTACTTTGGGCTCGTGAAGCGAATTGTGAGTGCTTGTCCTTGGCTTGACATCATTAAGCGGTCGGTATGTATAGAATGTGCGTGAATGGTATTCACCCGCGCGAAAGTGCACTAGGGAAAGCTAGATGATGAGAAGCTGATGACCAAGGGACCACCGAAGGGGAAGGAGCACCACAAGCCCGAATTATATTATGATGGTGTCCTGAAAGGGGTCCGCCTTGTGCCGGATCAATGTGCGAAAGACATTATATTTCCATGAAGACAGTCATGCTATCCTTTTGTAAGGCGGAACAAAGTCACTTTTATTTATGTATTTGCCTGTTGTATGAAAGTTTTCCTCCTGTGCGGCAGTTTGATATATTAATCTTGAGAGTTGGCCAGTCGTCGGATTTTGCCCCCATGTAGGAAGTACGGGGGTGTTCGGGTACACCTGAACACTCTTTACACCATTCTTGGGTCCATAAAGGAGGTGTTTAGCACAGCGGACCAGGCAATCGGACTATAGGGCTTTATCACTCTAACTTAGCCATAGGAATTCGAGTATGGTAGGTGCAACCCCTGGTGTTCGGAAGACCGCACGCCGGGCTCTATCAGCACCTTATCGGTAGACGAATCTGTCGCACTCTGCATTTTATTATGGCATTTTGCGGAATAAATCCTTGAAGATTTTCCAACCTCTCGAACAGCTGACCAGCTCTCGCCTCATCATGACAGCCAGTTTTTGGCTTTCTCTACCGAGGTGCTCGTATGGAAGAACCGGGACACAATCGCAGTAGTTCTCCCAGCGCTACCTTAGACGATATTGCGGAACGTAAGGTACCAAAACATGGGAGTCGGGCAAACCCAACTAATGACCCAAGACATGATTCGGAGCTGATGCATATAATGCTATAAGTTCAGGGTGCCGAGTGACCAAGAAGGTGGTCGGACTTTGTTGCCATAGTGCGGGTACAATGAACCCCCTGGCGTTTTGAGGTAGAACACGATGTTCGGATGCCTTTGTGACAAAATGTCAATGAGAAATAATAGCAGATAAGTGTCTAATGACTCTACGTGGTGTATTCAAGTAATACGGCTATGCGTATGAGTATGGTGCATGTTATAAAAGAGAGGCATGACGATAGAATCTGTTGGGACCGGGCGGTAGGGAGCTGTGTACAGATCCATAGAAATATCCAGGTTGTATTCGGGGGAGATGTATGAAGACTCCCCTTTTGCACGTCCGAGCTGATTCCATGTCGCCAGTCCAGTTATGCGTAAAGGCAAACCTGCGAAGAAAATTCTAGAGGCGTTTTGTGTGCCACGGGGTGGCTGAGCCGTGGGAAGTGGCCCGTACCAGCTAATGCTGGAGGGTTTATCTGAGCCCTGATCAGGCTGAGATATCGTTAAGTAGTTCGGGCTCCTTTATCGGTGTCCGCGAGTTTGGCTGTCGAATCGGGGTTCGATTGAAAGAGCCGCGACTCGCTGCTTCTGTTGCTAAAGTGGCTGAATATTCTTCGGGGCCGAATACTCTTCGGGTTCGGCCAAGTATGTGACTACGTCACGTTGGCGTGGTATTTTAAGATTGCCATAGGTAGGGTGTGATACCGCATTCAATCACAGTTCATGCTGGCGATGCGTAATAGCTACTCTCCAGAGGGATAATGTCGAAGACCAACTCCTCGGTATAGTGACTTTCTGGGGACCATCTTCATAGTGATGGGGCCTCTACAACTAACCTTTGTACCTGGTATGACACCTTGAAATGATGATTTTGGTGGGTTTGATCTTTAAATGATCCATTCCTATCCGGCGCACTGTGTCCTAGTGCGGCAAGTTTGGACTGTTGTCTCCGCTAATGGGAGGATATCGCTGGATGATATTGGCCCAACTATTTTGGTCGATCGAAAATGATCGGTCGTATTTTTGTATGGTGGGGAAACTTGCTTTGTCGAGTTGACGTTCTGAAGAGTGCACGTCTTCTCCCATTTGGGGATGTGGACGGTGTTTATCATGTTCGTCGTGCTGGCGGAAGAGATTTCTTTTGCCCTGTATTGCTTGGTGATCTGGGCTTCTTGCTCTGAGACCCCTTCTTACTGTCTTTGGCGCCGATCTGTCGACTTGTTTAAAGACCCAGCATTCTCTATTGGTATGATTGGATGTCGTTCCTAGGGTACCATGAATTTGACATGGGTGGTCGAGTATGCGGCTCAGGCCGGATGAGCTTGAATTTTGAAGTGTCTTCTCCCGCTGAACAGATTGAGGGCTACAGATTCTTGTATTGACTGCCATGTCCTGGGAGTCATCATTTTTCTTGGGACACTTATGTTTATTGCCTCGAGGTTTGCAGATGTTGTTCCTGGCTTCTGATGTGCCCGTGGTGCTTGTTATGTTGTTGTTTAGTGTATTTTGTTCGTCTTGCGCGCAGCCCCTGGTCGTAGTCTGTTGTCGGCGGGGTTTAGGATGGCGTTTGGTTTTTAGTGCCTCCTCATCGAATTGAGGTAGTAGCCTGCGCTTTGGGTGACCTTTTGTTGGGCGCGCGAGTCCGTATTCCTTGGCTTCCCAGACCTTAGTTCGTCTGTCTATTAGCAGATCATGGTCTACTTGTGGCTGATGTTGCTTTTTCTTCAGGCTTCTTGCAGTGGCTGTAAGCCGGCGCTCGAAGCGCTCCTGCTCTATGGGATCCTCAGGCATGCTGAATTTGTCGTCGCCTAAGCTTATCTCGTCTTCGGAGAGGGTTGTATAATTGTCGACCTTCAGGTCTCCATTTGTTGTCTGTTCATCTGGGTTGACCTGCCCGCGTTTCGATCTGTTCAGCCTGCTCGAAGGTTGGTTGATCAGGATTGTATTCCTCTTCGGCACCACCTAGATTATTTTCTTCTCCTGTGCCGGCATTGCTATGGCGGGGCTTGGACCCTCGGACTTTAATGAATTTAACACATCGCCCAAGGGCGATTGCTAAAAGATGTCCGTGGAGGTAAACTCCATTATTGGTGCCCAATCAGATTTGATAGGCGCGGATGCACACGGTTCGGAGCCTATGGCCGGAGATGAGTCCGAGGGTCCGATGACACAGATCTCATTGGAGGCGAAGTCTATGTTCGGCTCTAACGCCGATGAGTGTGCGGCTTCCATGGCGGGGTCCATCCACCCATCCTCGGATGGCACAATATGCTCCGGTTCAATGGCTGGTGCGGCTGCAGGCGTGATCTCCCGAACACCGTCTGATGGCAGATCTAAGTCATGCTCGTCGTGACTGTTCGACAGACCTGACATGGGCTCGAATCCGTTGAAGATCAAGTCTCTGCAGACGTCGATAGTGTAGTTCAAGTTTCCAAACCTGACCTGATGGCCAAGGGCCTAGCTGTCGATCTGCTCCAGATGGCCACGCATGTTGGCCCGCAGTACGAAGTCGCCGAATACGAAGATCTGTCAGGGGAGGAAAACCTCACCCTGGACCGCATCGTTGAAGACGATTGAAGGAGCCATCAAGCCTTATCGCGACGACACAGTGGAACTCTCAATGAAAGCACCAATGTCGTTGTCAAAACTGGTGGATCTCGGGTAGGGGGTCCCGAACTGTGCGTCTAAGGCTAATGGTAACAGGAGGTGGGGGACACAATGTTTACCCAGGTTTGGGCCCTCTCGATGGAGGTAATACCCTACTTCCTGCTTGATTGATCTTGATGATATGATTATTACAAGAGTTCATCTACCACGAGATCGTAGAGGCTAAACCCTAGAAGCTAGCCTATGGTATGATTGTTGTTGTCCTACGATCTAAACCCTCCGGTTTATATATACACCAGAGGGGGGTAGGGTTACACAGAGTCGGTTACAGAGAAGGAGATCTACAAATTTGGATTGCCAAGCTTGCCTTCCACGCAAAGGAGAGTCCCACCCGGACACGGGGCGAAGTGTTCAATCTAGTATCTTCATAGTCCAACAGTCCAGCTAAAGTATATAGTCCGGCTGTCCAAGGACTGCCTAATCTAGGACTCCCTCACTCTGTACTGCTATGATTCTGTGTTGTACGTCTCTGTACTTCTGCTATGATTTTCCTACCTTATGAACCAAATGAGTCCTGAATGTAGCCGTGTCGACTAAGCCTACAAGTACAAGTGTACCACGAGCTCAACAGCCCTAATGTTTCTCTTCGGTGAGTGTTTTGCAAGTACTATAGCTCGCACAATAGCTAGCCGACTAACACCAAGAATCATCAAACAAGCCCTGTTGATATGATAAACAGTTCAAACTTACATCTAAGCATGCCATATATTACATCAAAAGCTGGTGAGGATACATCTATTTCCATAACTCGAAGAGGGTTTGCATGATTCACTATCAAACAAAAGTAGCAAGGACCGCCCACACCAGACAGTGCACTAGCCCTAAGATGGTTTGATAACACATATCATTCTGGTAATTAAAAACGCGACCAACTATTTCTTGTCATCGGTCTCTCGGGCAATGACAACAACACGGACATCGGCATGGGAATCAATCTCCGGGGCGATGTCCACAGGACTGACCGCGACATCGGAATCGATCTCTGGGGTGATTTCCATAGGATGGACATCGGCATCGGAATTGATCTGTGGGGGATGCCAACAGGACGGACCACGACATTGAAAACAATCTCTGGGGCGTTATCCACACGACAGGGCGCGACATCGGAATCATCAAGGACGTCCACCTGCACCTACACAACCCTAACATATTAGCAAGCACATTGGAAATAATCAAAAACCACAACTATGGTAATAAGCCATTATTTTTTACCTTCAGCAGCTCACTGGGGATCCCATCCCTTCGGGGGCCATCTCCTCATCCTCGATGGGGGCCATCACCTTGCCAGGGGAATACTGCTTCTCAACGGCGACTATCTCAAACTCGTCCTTGAGCCTCGCATAGGTTGCCATCAGAGTTTCTGGGGTAGGCACAATGGGGCCCTTGCTGTTCTTCCAACTTTCTTTGAGGAGTTCGTTTGCCAACGTCGTCAAATCTTTGGCCAGTGCTTGTTTCCTGGAGTTCTTTGTCTCCATGGGTTGGCCCGCCAACAATGTCAACTCGTTGGTTGGTGCTTGCTTCCTGGAGATCGCTGTCTCCAGTGGATTGTCCGCCGGCAACTCTTTTCCTTGTGCTCTAGGATCCATCAATGAACTGGCAAACAAAAAGCAATCGAAAGGAAACCACAATCGCAATGAAAACAGGAAAAGAATAGGCTCTGAGAATCGGTCGGTGCTTCACAAAAATAAGATTCCTGGGATGAAAATATAGCAACATCATTGACTCGCCCACCTTTCCTTCGTCGGTACAGAAGAAAAATGGCAGAAGTGAGTAGCCTGGAGTGAGGTTTTCTTCAAGAAAGGGGAGAAAGGGCTTCAACAAGCGGTCCAGTGAAATGATGTTGCTTCGTCCAGTCCAACTTCGAGGCCACTTTACCACTGTTGGTAAAGGTGTGGGTTTTGTGATATGACGGGTCATGACAGCCACACCGGGGTGACCGGTGAGTCTCGATTGTAGCACCTCGCTGTGATTTGGTGGACGGCCCGGATGTCCCGCATGCAGATAGAGCAGCTAGTCATATAGGAGTGCTCAATATTGTGCACCGTGACCAAGGCGGAGAGGAAAGCAAGAGAAATACGTAACTAATGCATGAGTTTAATAAGGGTAGTTTTGTAAAGTACGAGATACATTCCTCCAATCGCAAAATGCCCTGGTTGATGAGATTTGAGATTTGAGCCCTATAAACCGGAAGGGAGGGAGTACTGCACGCGGTGTACTCACTACTAGGAAAACGGCTATAGATGAAATGGACACTAATGGCGCACCACATGTGTGGTGCGCCATTGCTATATAGCAGTGGCGCACCATATATAGGTACGCCATTGAAATCCAGATACTAATGGCCCACCACATACACGGTGCGCCACTACTAACAAATTTTTTTAATTTTTTTCAAAGTTAGTAATGGCGCACCACACCCATGGTGCGCCATTACTAACCTTGACCAAAACTTCCACCGAATGCACCCCCCCCCCCCGTGGACCACCTTTTCAGTTTTAAAAAAATAAAAGAAAATGATGGAAATGTCAAAAAAAAGTTTCCCATGTGATATGTGGTCTAGTTGTTGGGAAAATTTACAAATATGAATTTCAACTTTATTTGCAAAATCTCTCTTTAATTTGTAAAATGGGCATAACTTTTGCATACGAACTCGGATTAAAAAGTTTTTTATATGAAAAATCATCTACTCGAAAAGTTACGGGGCTTTCAAGATCTAGAGGAAAAAAAGAAAAAAAAATCAAACTTACTAGTGGCGCACCGTTTGCTAGGTGCGCCACTAGTAACAGAAAAACAATTAGTTTCGAATTTTTTTGGAGAATTTTTTTTAAAAATATGATACGTAATATGAACAGAAGTTTGAAATATTTTTTCAAAATTTCATCACACTCATGAACATGAACAAAGTCCTAGACATCAACAAGGTTTAATAGCATTGATATGCTAGATATATCAACAAGTGCGTGTTCAGTGAGCTGGTGCTGAGGTTGGATAGAACTCTGAAGTTAAGCGTGCTTGGGTAGGAGTATTGTGAGGATGGGTCACATTTCGGGAAGTTTGACCAGGAAGTATGATTTGACTTGAGATTAAGCATATTAACTTGAGATTAAGCCATAGTGACCTGAGATTAAGAAAACAAGAAAAAAATTAAATTTTTTTGAAAAAAAATCTGAAAAAAATTCGAAAAAAAATTGTTAGTAATGGCGCGTCATCTACAAGTGCGCCATTAGTAAGTCAGAGCACATGGGTAAATATGGCCCCCTGGGAGGCATACTAATGGCGCACCGTGTGATATACTAGTGGCGCACCAGTGGTGCACCATTAGTAAAAAATTCTAATGGTGTGATTCTAGTGGCGCACCTGTAGTGCGCCATTAGTAGCCAAAACAGGGGCGCCACTAGGGACACTACGTCATATCAAAAAGGACAGGCATTGTTAATGTAAGATCAGCATTGTTCACAGTATGAGTAGGATAATGCAAGAAACATCATTGATATGTCCCTATTGGAACTGGGAGGAAAATACAGGGAAATGTATACTGGGTTCGAAAATATAGAAGTGCCATGCATTGTTATAGTCATGTTATCTCGCAATCGATTCTTCATAGGAAACTACCATGTCATGCATGTTATGTAATCATGTTCTGTCCTCACAAACAAATTCTTCAAGGTAACTAACAGACCATGCATTGTTATATACTCATGTTCTGTGGGCAAAAATTTTCTTTGGATATTATTCTAGCCATTGATTGCTGAAGGGCAAATATAGGTATGTACACATGGTAAGCATTACAAAATTTCACTAGTTCCAAATATAGAGTTCTCCATATGCACATTTACTTCCCTAATGTATGGTTAGATGAAACCAACAGTGTGGTGCATGTTTCTACATCATGAAAATGAGGAAACTAACATGGCCATTGATACACACTCATATTTAGTAGTAGTATATAGATTAATGTAAAATAAGGAGAATATCCGTATATTCCTAACCGTTTTATTATTCAGGGGTACAAATTGGTTGTAATGACATGGTCACAATCGCATGAATTAACTCATTCCCAATATAGCTGATTTACGGCGTCTCTAATACATTGCCATAGTTCTACTCAAATTCTGCTCAAACAGGGATATGCCAATCATCACAAAAAGTTCAAACAGTGTCATGGCATCATCATTAACATGAGACGGAAACAACTTACACGCGCCGTCCCAGCAATACATGGTGCCATCTGCTTTGTCGATCGCGTAGATGATGCCATTGTGTTCAATAGCATCACATAAGTGTGTATCAGCTTTGACGATGATCCCCTGCGAGCTGAGTTGTCTCCATCTAAAGAAGGCACCGACGTAAAGAGAGGCGATTCCGCCGTCGAACAAGGCAATTAGCTTGAAGTTTGCGTAATTCGCATGTCGTGTGGGCACTTGGCAGATTACAATCTTCTGCAAAACAAGGTCCGTCAAACTGATGTGGTAATCTAGATGACTTGGAACACGATGGTAAAACTCTATATAATCCAACGGAGGAAGGATAATCTCATGGGAGGTCTGGAAGTTCACGAGCACTAACTTTTTACCGTCTTCTCTGAAGGCTGCCATCCAGTGGGAGTTCATGCCGACCCAGTACATACCTGCCAAGAAGTTTCGGGCGATGGTGATCAGATCAAAGTCAAGGGAAATGATGTACGGCGACTCACTACATACCTGCAAAGAAGTTTCAGCTAATGGAGATCGGATTGAAGTCGAGAGGCATCATGTACGCCTCCGTATCATGGTGAGACAATCTAGCAAGACCAAATAGTAGCAAGCAGGGTGTCTTGAAAAGATTAGGCCTCGCTTCGACGATGGCCGTGTGCATGTCCCTCAAGCATGCAGCCAGCCACAGGGCGCTCACCATATGCATACATGTACAATAGAGGTCAAGGATGTCACTGGGGAGATTGCTTCAATTGCGGCTCATATGGATGTTGCGCGATTTGCATTCGGCCATGGTGGAGTTTGGAAGGTGGGGGTTTTTGGGTGCTTGATTTATGGGGGAGAAGGCTGTCGGTGCTGGAGCGGCTAGCGAGGGAATAGTGGTACTGGGGAAGGCGAGCGAGGCGGCGGTACACTGGGGCAAAGTGAGATGGAGACGGAGATGGAGATGGAGATGGAGTGGTGCTATGAGAGGGGAGAGGGAAACGAGGCGATGCATGCTAATGTGTTGTACAACGGCGGTGACAGAATGCACAGTGCACAGGGTGAGGCTGACTTTGGTAACCTGAACACGCCTCCTGGACTAGTGTCAGGCGCAGGGTGTTGACACTTCGTTGTGAGGACCGGATGAATACTATTTTGACCATCAAGTGTACCACAGTTGTACTACTACTACTAGTAGTAGGAACATGAGTACTCCAGTACTGTATAGCAGAAATAGGTCTCCCGTGCTAGCATGCTTGTTCACTTCATCCTCCAGGTATCATCCATATTGCGAGCAGAACCAAATTCTCATGCATGCGGAAGCACGAAGATTGGCCTTTGATGAGGATAACTGTGTAGTATTCCTTAACCAGAGAATGTTGTGTCTCCCACGCACGCGGCAATATCCATCTGAACCAGCTATGCCACATTTTTTGTCTGTTTGCATAGGTCCCACCTATCAAGAAGGATGGGCACGTACACGAACAGGTACGACTCCTCAGTCTACCTTCATAGCCGTTTCATTTAGTCTACCTAGCCATCTAATCAACTGCCTGCACGCCACTTCCCTCATTTACTTCTACATCGGGAACCGATTTTCCTCGGCTTCTTCACCTCCCCTTTGTCTTCATTTGCATCAAACCCCATTGCGTTCACATTGTTATAACCTCTTGAAATAATAATCTACTACTTCAGTTAGACTAGCCATCTAATCCTAATTCTCCAAACATAGCCCTCCGTTCCAGCGGTTCCAAATGGCGAAAGAGATCGAGATGCAGGTTTTTAGCGTCCAACATGTCCTCGTCGAAGGCTCGTTGAGCATAGTTGCCATCGTCACCGTCCACCCAAGGGTTGTTCGGAAGTGGATCAACAATGTATCCAACTCCCTCGAAAAGGTAGAGACGAGGGTCATCGGTATCATTGCAGAGTACATAGAGCGTGCCATTGGTAAGATCCAACGCGTCGGCGTCCTTCAGCTGTGCCTCGAAGATGACGTTTTCACTACTAGAAAAAGGCTTATCCCCAATATCTCTACTAGTGGCGCACCATGATGGTGGTGCGCCACTGCTATATAGAAGTGGTGCACCAGAATCCGGTGCTCCATTGCTATGTTTTTACTAATGGTGCACCACAAGAGCAGTGCGCCATTTCTATTCTTTTTGGGTCCATCCCCCCACTAGACATAGCAATGGCGCACCACACCTAGGTGCACCACTGCTATGCTACATAGGAGTGGCGCACCTAGGTGTGGTGCGCCATTGCTATGTCTGGTGGGGGTGTGCCTGCGTGTTTGCGTCTGTGAGGTTAGTAATGGCGCACCCTCCTTGGTGCGCCATTACTAACGTCTCACACACACAAACACACACAAACACCCCCCTGGATCGCCTTTTAGGTTTTTTAAAAAATAAAAGAAAATGAGAAAAGATTAAAAACAATTCAAAAAAATAGATGCCCATTTGTCATGTGTTCTAGTTGTTAGGAAAATTAACAAACATGAATTTTGAATTTTTTTTGCAAAAGGCCGCCGTGTTTCGGTAAAATGGCCGTAACTTTTGCATACGACCTCCGATGAAAAAGTTTTTTATATGAAAAATCATCTACTCGAAGAGTTACATCCAAAATCTACTGGGGAAACCTTGTTAAAGATTTTTAGAATCCCCAAAAACCTAATAGAATAAAAGATACAGGGCTTTTAAGATCTGGAGGCAAAAAAATTCAAAAAAAATAAAAAAATCAGCAATGGCGCATCACTGAGTAGTGCGCCACTACTATTTTCCCGCCTTCACAATTCAAAAGGCGCACCAGTGCACGGTGCGCCAGTGCTAAGTTGGGACAAAAGTTTATAAGGGCCGGCCAGCCACTTACCCCTTCATTCTTCTCCTCCTCTCCTCCACTCCATGTCCTCCTCTCCTCCTCTCCTCCACTCCATGTCCTCCTCTCCGACGACCTCCTCCTCCTCACGGTGCTCCTCCTCCAGTGACCTCCTCCTCACGGTGCTCCTCCTCCGATGACCTCCTCCTCCCTCCTCTCCTCCTCACGGTGCTCCTCCCAGCGACCTCCTCCTCCCTCCTCTCCTCCTCACGGTGCTCCTCCTTCCTCTCCTACTCATGGTCCTCATCCTCCTCTCTGGCGACCTCCTCCTCCCTCCTCTCTTGATCCTCACGGTCTCTCCTCCCTCCTCTCCTCCTCACGGTCTCTCCTCCCTCCTCCACTACTACCAGACACATGTGGAGCTCCCCCAGCACAAAGAACGTACCAGATCTAGGTCGAGAACAAAATTTGAAAAAAACTCAAGCAAAAAAAACGAGCAAAAAAACAAGCCAAAAAAATGAGCCAGATCTAGATCCAGATCCAAATTCAAAATTCAAAAATAGCAATGGCGCACGGTGGGGGTTAGATGGTGCGCCACTACTATTTTCCCGACTTCAAAATTAAAAAAAAAATTCAAAAAAAAAGTTACCAGTGGCGCACCTGTAGCAATAGTAATGGCGCACAACAAGGTGCGCCACTGTTACCTGCAATAGTAATGGCGCACCAGAGGTGCGCCATTAGTATTTGTTACTAGTGGTGTGGTAATAGTGGCACACCTATAGTGTGCTATTAATGGCAAAAATATGTGCACCACTAACAGTCCTTTTTCTAGTAGTGTTTGGTGTACCACATCATACACGCGCCCTCCATACCAGGTGAGCTTCACGACTTCTTGTCTCAGGAGGACATATACTTCTGTGGGGCAGCCATCGAAGGGGACAAACAGAAGTTGGAGCCGTACAACCTTGATTTGAAAAGCATCGCTGACCTACAAACCAGAATGAAAATTCCTGTAGAAGATTGTGATAAATAGACACCATCCCTATTCGACGTAGCAAATTTTGTGCTCGGTACAAATCTTCAAAAGGGTGACGAGATGGTGGCATTAAGGTCATCTGGATGGGAGAATTATCCCTTGACGTATGAGCGGATAAAATATGTTGCCCTCGATGCCCGTGTGAGATTGGAGATAGATGGAAGGTCCAAAGAGCTTGTTGCGAAGCCGTCTCCCACAGAAAATGAGAACAAGAATAATAATAATAATAATAATAATAATAATAATAATAATAATAATAATAATAATCATCATCATAATAATAATAATAATAAGAAGAAGAATAAGAAGAAGGAGAAAAGGCTGCACCAGCACGAGGGCATTATGGATGGATGAACTATTTCCTCTCTTCTAAAAAAATTATTCCCTCTTGGTGTATATTTGATATAGATGGACTATTTCGATGGTGTGCGCGAATGTCTTTGGAACAAGTAGTAGCGTGCGTCCGCTTGACCATAAGGAACTATTTATCCGCCTAGCTTTCTCTACTACTCATTCCAGTGATCAGTATGCAATGCATTTGTCCGTAGACATGACAGCTTGTCCATGGAAGTTCAAGTGCAGCGACCATCACGTTTCATCCACTGCCACTCGTGATTCCCATGACGCTGCTCCAACCCATGGCACCACGTCCCCCAACGTGCGCCTCATCCCTCTCAGCCGCACCGCCCCTCTGCCTTTGTGTGCATGACATGTGGGCCAACTTAAATGCGGTGAGCGTCAAGTTTGTACCACAGCCACACACGATTCCCACGACGCCGCTCAAACCCATGACATCACACGTCCCCCGACATGCGGCTGACCCCTCTCGGCCCCACTGGCCCTCTGCCTTCGGGAGCATTACATATGGACCAGTCACCTATCGGGTCCACATGTTATTTACTCAAAGCCAGGTGTAGTAAGGCGCTGAAGCTCAGTCCCGAGGGCCCTGAGGGGGAAATGTAACTCCTGCGCCAGGCATTGTGGTGCTACCGCTGCACGAACTCGTGCCAAACTCGAGATTTGTTTCTCTACTATACATGCACGCAATGATTTAATGGACATTGTAATCTCAACATGTGATGGGGAGCTCTAAATTTGAATTTGAAACTTATAAAATGAAAAGATTCAAAACGAATAAACTAGGAGAGAGGGAGTATATCGTAGGATGTGTCCCATACGAAACAAGTCCCTTGGTTTCTCACCGCGAAGATGCGGTTAGAAAGGAGCACAACGTCTTCGTACTTGTACGACAACAAATCCGGTCATAGACAGCAAGGTCCACCTTTGACCGCCATGTGCAAGGTTCGTGCTATCTTATTCTGGGGCTGTTTGGTTCCCAACCATAGTTTGCCAAGCCAAAATTTGGCAGCCACAGTTTAGTTGGCATGTATTTGGTTTTTGCCACACTTTGGCTTGCCACACTTTATTGCCCCTATGGCCCACTTGTCATAGAGACAATTTTTTTGCCAACTTTTGCCAAAGTTTGGCGTCCAATTTCTTAGCCAGACTTGTGTGGCTTGCCATACTTGTGTGTCTAGCCACACTTTGGCTTGGCCACACTTTGCCTTGGCCACACTAGTCTCCAACCAATCAATCTCACCGTGGTTCCATCGTACCAATTCATGCGGTGGCCCGTTGCATGGCTGATCCCAATGTTGGACAAAGGTTCTACGGGAACGGTGTCACCGTTGTAAATGTTGTGCAAATTGATGTTGGTACCCTCCCGTACATATGCAAGCCAATCTCCACTCGCACAAAGCCTAACCTGTGAAACAGTGGGCATGGGGAGAATTAGGAAATGGACACGCAAGTAGTCTTTAGAATGCATTTACTACGTGATCAAACTCATCTTATCTACTCATCGGAGGAAATCCGAGTGCCCCTCAATGTCGGCATCTTAAGGGGCGTCTACTTGCAACTACAGCCACGCCGTGCGGAGAGACCCCCAAGGAAACATCCTCGTGCGTTCCACGGAACATCAAGATGCATTTGTATGAGTAGTCTATCTTGTGTGAGAAAAGGATGAACGAGGGAAGGCCTCTAGAGATAGAGATAGACACTACTACTACCAATGTGCTGGCCCGTGCGTTGCAATGGATCCAAAGTAGTAGAATAATACTTGTTCACGTGCTTGATATATAAACACTCTAGTTTTGATATACATGCCTCAGCAGACATGACAGCTTGTCCATGGAAGTTGAACCACGGTGACCATCATGTGTCTTGTTTCTACCACTGCCACACTGCTACGTCTTGAGCTTGCACTGGTTTTCCTAGAAGAGGAAAGGGTGATGCAGCACAATAGCGTAAGTATTTCCCTCAGTTTTTGAGAACGAATGTATTCCAGTAGGAGGATCCTCAAAAGTCCCACGCACCTACACAAACAAACACTACTAGGGAAAACCGTAGTAGTAGCGCAGGTTTTGAGGCTAGCAGTAGCGCGGGTGGCCACACTACTAATAGGGCGCTACAGCTAACTTATAGTAGTAGCGCGGTCCGCACCCGCGCTACTACTGTTGACGATATTAGCAGCGCTTTTTCCGAATGCGCTACTATTATTTAGCTGTAGCGATTTCATTGTCCCTCGCTACTGCTATATCTTTCATGATTTTCCATCGTACCCTTTCCCTTTGTACCCCTTTCCCTTTCAGATACTAGGTACTACTAGATATGAAATTCATAAACCATTATAAGTACTAAGTAGTACTCCCTTCGTGCCAAATTACTCGTCGTGGTTTTAGTTCAAACCACGACGAGTAATTTGGAACGAAGGGAGTACTAGATAACAATTTCATGTATAGTCAACATGCATCCTCAAGCAGTACAAAGACATATCGACGGCGATCATCATATGTAGTTCTAGATGATATCGACGACGATCATCATATGTAGTTCTAGATGATATCGACGACGATCATCATGTGTAGTTCTAGATGATATAGCCACACACACATATGTAGTTCTAGATGATATCAAAGACAATCATCATCCTCAAGCCTGGGCGGTTGGTGTTCCCGATAGTAATTAGGATGGCCTGTCCAACACGAAGATTCTTGCCATCGAGGAATTTCTTCCACCCAACCGAGTTTAAGTGTGTGCGATCGTCCATGTCCACGCGGTAAGTACATGTTGTGATGGAGCCCCTTGCAGTAAGGCGTAGTTCAGCTGAGCCTTCTTCATCCGGCTCGATACCATAACTCACAGATAGGCTCTTTGCCAATTTCTGAATAAGAAAAACATATCAATTAATAAATATCCTCGCACATACTCTTGCAAATAAGTATATATGGATTATCTACACTATTAATAGTTCCTTAGATTCTACACTAATAAGCATGTGATCGAACTCTACACTAAAACATATCATCGACTAGATTGCACACAACATACTCTATCATTGGACTGTACACTAAGTATTTCATCGGATAATTTGCATTTGTAAGTATAACATACCATATCATGTCGATCAACCATGGTACTTGTCAGGAGGGTCACGAATGGCACCCTGACAAAGTCAGCATGTGGCGGAATTATGTCCCAGAGGTTGGACACCTCCTCCTCACTCAGCCTCATTCTTTGAGCTACGATGGCTTCATGAAGTGGGTCCTCATCATCTTCATCAAGTGGGTCCTCATTATCTTCATCATCTTCATCATCTTCGTCATCTTCATCATCTTCCACCAGGTTGAGATAAATGACAGCCAACTTGGCTCTTTCTGCCCTGAAGGAGAAGCTGATCAACTCAGCACCAGTAAGACACATGCGGGCGACGAAATGGGCCCATCCATCTCTTCCAATCTGCGACATATTGCGTCCTTTCTTGACCTCCATAGTGTACGGCCCCCCCAGGAGCCTCAAATGTCACAATGTCTCCTATCAGCTTGTTGAATTTCAACCTCACATTGCATGGGACGATCTGTGTAAAATAAGCAAAATGACACAATGCAATAATGCCAACACTAAAAATAAAATAGTTGTTACATTTCATCTAATTTCATACCGCCGCATGACGAAAACTCGGCTGAAAGTAGATGCCGAACAACTTGCTAGTTGCAAGGCTGCTGGCGCACCTTGACGTGCACAGTCGACATAGTGGTGGTGGTGGTGGCGCCATTTTTCCTAAAGCAATATGAGCAAAGTATTAACGATCCACTTTACAGGAAAGAAAAACAGTAGCATGTGATATTTTTGGTTCTTCCGCGAGAAGCAATTTGATGGACCATTATAATCCTAAGATCTAGTAACATATTAGATTACAAGGTACCTCCTAAATTTTGACAAAAAATAACTTATTACAAAAAACAAAAGCATCTACCTATCCATGTACAGAAAATATAACAATAAAATGGTGCATACTACCTCAACTAAATCAACTAGCCTACTAAATCAACTAAATCAAAATGTTCTAAATCAATTAAATCAACTAGCCTACTAAATCAACTAAATCAAAATGTTCTAAATCAACTAAATCAACTAAATCAAAATGTTCTAAATCAACTAAATCAACTAGCCTACTAAATCAACTAAATCATATCAACTAAATCAAAATGTTGCATATGAACTAGCCTACTAAATCAAAATGTAGCAGGGAGAAGGAGGGGCGACTCGAGGAGGGAGAAAAGAGTAGGACAGAGGAGGAAGGCGGAGCGAGGAGGGGTCGGCCAGTGGCGAGTGGATCAGGGAGGGCGGAGGAGGAGGCCGCTACCGAGTCCAGCAAGGAGGAGGAGGTGACGGTGGCGCAGAGGGTGGGGGGGCGACGGGGGAGGACCGGTGCGGGGGGTTGAGGGGGAGATCCAGTGAGTGTGTGAGTGTGAGTGGATCGGATAGAGGAGAGGGGGGTGGGAGATGGAATGGCTTAGCAGTAGCGCGCTATAGAGAAATACGCTACTGCTAAACTACCTAGTAGTAGCGCCTTTCACAAAGAAAGCGCTACTGCTATGTGTCAGCATGTAAAAATAGACTTCAAAAATACATTGATCATCAACGATCTTTTCGTGTACAATCTGATTTGTCAATATGAGCCCTCACCGGTTTAGGAACCGGTTAAGACTCATATTGCGACCACAAATTCTACACATAGAGTTCAATAAAGACCAAGTTCTTGTCAAAGTTTGAGAAGTAACATATTTAAGGTGGTAGAAACTCTCTTCACGGAGCAAGGTGGGACTAAATTTTTGTAGTAAACTTAGTAGTATCGCTTATTGGTGAAATGCGCTGCTACTATGATCCGTAGCAGTAGCGCTCTTCGTTGTACCGTGCTGCTACTAGAACTAGCCTCGCGGCGGCCTCGTGCAAATTATAATAGTAGCGTTTTTAGAGCGGGCGCACTACTGCTATATTTATTTCAGCAGCGAGTTAAGTTTGCGCGCGCTACTGCTACCTAGCAGCAACGCCTTATTTAAAAGCACGCTGCTGGTAAGATTCTATGTATAGGCTTTTCCCTAGTAGTGAAACAAGAATCTCACAACCAACGTGATAAAGGGGTTGTCAATCCCTTCACGGAAACTTGCAATAGTGAGATCTGATAGAGATAATATGATAAGATAAATATTACTAGTGGCTTATATGATAAAAGATGCAAATAAAAGTAGATGGTAAACTTATATGATAATATTTTTATGATATAGATTGGAATGTAAAATATGCAAATAAAAGTAGATGGTAAACTTATATGATAAAAGATAGACCCGGGGGCCATAGGTTTCACTAGTGGCTTCTGTCAAGATAGCATAAGTATTACGGTGGGTGAACAAATTATTGTCAAGCAATTGATAGAAAAGTGCATAGTTATGAGATTATCTAGGCATGATCATGTATTTAGGCATCACGTCCAAAGCATGTAGACCGACTCCTGCCTGCATCTACTACTATTACTCCATACATCGACCGACTCCAGCCTACATATAGATTATTAAGTTCATGAAGAACAGAGTAACGCATTAAGAAAGATGACATGATGTAGAAGGATAAACTCATGAAATATGATATAAACCCCATCTTTTTATCCTCGATGGCAACAATACAATACATGCCTTGCTGCCCCTATTGTCATTGGGAAAGGACACCGCAAGATTGAACCCAAAGCTAAGCACTTCTCCCATGGCAAGAAAGATCAATCTATTAGGCCAAATTCGAAGAGACTTGCAAAGATAACCAATCATACATAAAAGAATTCAGAGGAGATTCAAATATTTCTCATAGATACACTTGATCATAAACTCACAATTCATAGGATCTCGACAAAAACACCGCAAAAAAGAGTTACATCGAATAGATCTCCGAGAAGAGGAAGGATAGCTTTGTATTGAGAATCAAAGAGAGAGAAGAATCCATCTAGCTAATAACTATGGACCCGAAGGTCTGTGGTAAACTACTAACAACTCATCAAAGAGGCCTTGGAGATTATGTAGAGGCCCTCCGTGGTGGATTACCCCTTCGGCGGAGCGCCGCCGATGGCTCCAAGATGGGATCTCGTGGATACAGAAGGTTGCGGCGGTGGAATTAGGTTTTCGTGGTCGCTTCTGATGGTTTCAGGGTACGACTGTATATATAGGAGGAAGAAGTACGTCGGTGGATGATCGAGGGGCCCACGAGGGTGGGGGGTGCGCCCACCCCCAGGGGGTGCACCGGGCACCCTCGTGGCCGCCTCGTTTGTTGCTTGACATCCACTCCAAGTCTCCAGGTTGGCATTTGTTCCAAAAAGATCATTCCTGAAGGTTTCATTCCGTTTGGACTCCGTTTGATATTCCTTTTCTTCGATATACTGAAATACGCAAAAATATAGCAATTCGGGTTGGGCCTCCGGTTAGTAGGTAAGTCCCAAAAATGATATAAAAATGTAAAGTAAAGCCCATAAACATCCAAAATAGGTAATATAATAGCATGGAACAATAAAAAATTATAGATACGTTTGATACGTATCAAGCATTCCCAAGCTTAATTCCTGCTCGTCCTCGAGTAGGTAAATGATAAAACAGAATTTCTGATGTGGAATGCTACCTAACATATTTCTCAATGTATTTCTCTTTATTGTGGAATGAATGTTCAGATCCAAATGATTCAAAATAAAAGTTCATATTGACATAAGAAATATTAATACTTCAAGCATACTAACAAAGCAATCATGTCTTCTCAAAATAACACGGTTAAAGAAAGTTCATCCCTACAAAATCATATAGTTAGGCTATGTTTCATTTTCATCACACAAAATACTCCCATCAAGAACAACCCCGGTTTCAGCCAAGCAATTGGTTCATACTTTTTAACGCACTTCAGCTTTTTTTCAACTTCACGCAATACATGAGTGTGAGCCATGGATATAGCACTATGGGTGGAATAGAATATGATGATGGAGGTTGTGTGGAGAACACAAAAAAGGAGAATGTCTCACATCCACGTGGTTAATCAACGGGCTATGGAGATGACCATCAATTGATGTCAATGCAAGGAGTAGGGATTGCCATGCAACGGATGTACTGGAGCTATAAATGTATGAAAGCTCAACAAAAGAAACTAAGTGCGTGTGCATCCAACTTGCTTGCTCACGAAGACCTAGGGCCTTTCGAGGAAGCCAATCGTTGGAATATACAAGCCAAGTTCAATAATGAATAATTCCAACTAGTATATGAAAGAGACAACAAATGAGACTCTCTATATGAAGAACATGGTGCTACTTTGAAGCACAAGTGTGGAAAGAGATAGTAACATTGTCCCCTTTTTATTTTCTTCTTTTTTGGGCCTTTATTTTTTTCTTTTTATTTGGCCTTTCCTTTTTTTCTTTTTTTCTTTGGCCTTTTATTTATTTATTTATTTGGCCATTCTTTTTTAGGGACAATGCTCTAAAAATGATGATCATCACACTTCTATTTAATTACAACTCATGAATTACAACTCGATACTAGAACAAAGTATGCCTCTATATGAATGCCTCCGGTGGTGTACCGGGATATGCGATGACTCAAGAGCGACATGTATAAAAATTATGCATGGTAGCTTTGCCACAAATACGATGTCAACTACATGATCATGCAAGAAGAAATATGACAATGATGATGCGTGTCATGATGACAGAATGGTGGAAAGTTGCATGGCAATATACCTCGGAATGGCTATGGAAATGCCATAATAGGTAGGTATGGTGACTGTTTTGAGGAAGATATAAGGAGGTTTATGTGTGATAGAGCGTATATTATCATGGGGTTTGGATGCACCGGCGAAGTTTGCACCAACTCTCAAGGTGAGAAAGGGCAATGCACGGTACCGAAGAGGCTAGCAATGATGGAAGGTGAGAGTGCGTATAATCCATGGACTCAACATTAGTCATAAAGAACTCATATACTTATTGCAAAAGTTTTATTAGCCCCCGACGCATAGTACTACTAAGCATGATCCTAGGGGGTAGGTTGGTAGGATTTAACCATCGCGCCCCCCCGACCTCCACACAAGGGAAGGCAATCAAAAGGGCACTCCATGCAATAAATTTGCTACACAACTTTTACCATACGTGCATGCTACGGGACTTGCCAACTTCAACACAAGTATTCTTTAAATTCACAATTACCCAACTAGCATTACTCTAATATTACCACCTCCATATCTCAAAACAATTATCAAGTATCAAATTGATCATAGCATCCAATTCACTTTCTATGATAGTTTTTCTTATATCCAACTTGGATGCCCATCATTCTAGGACCAATTTTATAACCATAGAAAATACCATGGTGTTCTAAAAGACTCTCAAAATAATATAAGTGAATCATGAGAGATAAACAATTTCTACAAAATTAAACCACCGCCGTGGTCTAAAAGATATAAGTGAAGTACTAGAGCAAAACTATCTAGCTCAAAAGATATAAGTGAAGCACATAGAGTATTCTAATAAATTCCAAATCAAGTATTTCTCTCCAAATAGGCGTGTACAGAAAGGATGACTATGGAAATCTAGAAATCAAAAACTAATATCATACAAGACGCTCCAAGCAAAACACATATCATGTGGCGAAGAAAAATATAGCTCCAAGTAAAGTTACCGATAGACGAAGACGAAAGAGGGGATGCCTTCTGGGGCATCCCCAAGCTTAGGCTTTTGGTTATCCTTGAATATCTTGGGGTTACGTGGGAATCCCCAAGCTTAGGCTTTTTCCACTCCTTATTCCATAGTCCATCAAATCTTTACCCAAAACTTGAAAACTTCACAACACAAAACTCAACAGGAAATCTCATAAGCTCTGTTAGTGCAAGAAAGAAAAACCACCACATAAGGTACTGTAATGAACTCATTATTTATTTATATTGGTGTTAAACCTACTGTATTCCAACTTCTCTATGGTTCATACCCCCCAATACTAGCCATAGATGCATCAAAATAAGCAAACAACACACGAAAAACAGAATCTGTCAAAAACAGAACAGTCTGTAGCAATATGTAACTTTTGAATACTTCTGGAACATTAAAAATCCTACAAAAATAGGACGTCCTAGGAAATTTGTGTATTGATCTACATAAAAAATAATCAACGCAAAAGCACGTGTCTGAGATTTATTGAATTTTTTCACGTGCACGCAAAGATTCTGTTTTTCAGCAGAATCAAATTAACTATTACCATAGGTTATCCTATAGGTTTTACTTGGCACAAACACTAATGAAAACATAAAAGCAAATCTAACCAGAGACTAAATAAATTATTTATTACTACACAGGAACAAAAATCATGGAAGAAAAATAAAATTGGGTTGCCTCCCAACAAGCGCTATCGTTTAACGCCCCTAGCTAGGTATAAAAGCGAGGATAGATCTAAGTATTACCATCTTTGCTTAACTTTCCTTAGCGAGGATAGATCTAGGCATTCAATTCATAAGTGGCTCACATAATAGATTCATATGGTAATTTAACTTTCTCTCTAGGGAAGTGTTCCATGCCTTTCCTTAACGGAAATTGGAATCTAATATTCCCTTCCTTCATATCAATAATTGCACCAATCATTCTAAGGAAAGGCCTACCAAGAATAATAGGACACAAAAGATTGCAATCAATATCAAGAACGATAAAATCTACGGGCACATAGTTCCTATTTGAAACAATAAGAACATCATTGATCCTTCCCATAGGTTTCTTAATGGTGGAATCCGTAAGGTGCAAGTTTAAAGAACAATCATCAAATTCATGGAATCCTAGCATATCACATAAAGTTTTTGGAATCGTGGAAACACTAGCACCCAAATCACACAAAGCATAGAATTCTTGATCTTTAATCTTAATTTTTATAGTAGGTTCCCACTCATCATAAAGTTTTCTAGGTATAGAAACTTCCACATTAAGTTTTTCGTCATAAGATTGCATCATAGCGTCAACGATATGTTTAGTAAAAGCTTTATTTTGGCTGTAAGCATGAGGAGAATTCAACACAGATTGCAACAAGGAAATACAATCTATTAAAGAGAAATTATCATAATTAAATTCCTTGAAATCCAAGGTGGTGGGTTCATTACTATGCAAAGTTTTAATTTCTCCAATCCCACTTTTACCAATTTTAGCATCAAGATCATAATACTCAAAATCATCGGAACGCTTTTTAACTAAAGTTGATTTACTTCCAGTCCCGTCATTTTCAAGATTAATATTGCAAAACAAAGATTTAATAGGGGACACATCAATAACTTTTAGATCCTCATCATTATTATCATGGAAACTAGAAGAACACGCTTTTACAAAGCAATCTTTCTTAGCACGCAATCTAGCGGTTCTTTCTTTGCACTCATCAATGGAAATTCTCATGGCTTTGAGAGACTCATTGATATCATGCTTAGGAGGGGTAGATCTAAGTTTCAAAGAATCCACATCAAGCGAAAGTCTATCAACGTTCCTAGCCAAATCATCAACTTTAAGCAATTTTTCTTCAAGCAAAGCATTAAAATTCTTTTGATAATTCATGAATTCCTTAACACTATTCTCAAAATCAGAGGGTATCTTATTAAAATTTCCATAGAAGTTGTTGTAGGAATTTCCATAATTATTAGAGGAATTATTAGGAAACGGTCTAGGATTGAAGTTTCCTCTATAAGCATTGTTAACAAAATTATTCCTACCAACAAAATTCACATACATAGATTCATTATTATTCTCAATCAAAGTAGACAAATGCATATCATTAGGATCAATAGGAGCACTCTTAGTAGCATATAATTTCATAAGTTCATCCATCTTTCCACTCAAAACATTAATTTCTTCTATAGCATGCACTTTTTTACTAGTAGATCTTTTGGTGCGCCATTGAGAATAATTAGCCATAATGTTATCAAGGAGTTTGGTAGCTTCTCCTAAAGTGATTTCCATAAAGGTGCCCCCCGCGGCCAAATCTATAAGATTTCTAGAAGCAAAATTCGATCCGGCATAGAAATTTTGTATGATCATCCACAAGTTCAAACCATGAGTAGGGCAATTGCAAATCATTAATTTCATTCTTTCCCAAGATTGGGCAACATGCTCATGATCAAGTTGTTTAAAATTCATAATATCGTTGCTAAGTGAGATGATCTTGGCGGGAGGAAAATACTTAGAGATAAAAGCATCTTTGCACTTATTCCATGAATCAATACTATTTTTAAGCAAAGACGAAAACCAAATTTTAGCACGATCTCTAAATGAAAACGGAAATGACTTCAATTTAACAATATCAGTATCCGTATCTTTCTTCTTTTGCATCTCACACAAATCAACAAAGTTGTTTAGATGGGTAGAGGCATCTTCACTAGGAAGGCTGGAGAATTGATCTTTAATAACAAGATTCAACAAAGCAGCATTGATTTCACAAGTTTCAACATCATTAAAAGGAGCAATCGACGTGCTATGGAAATCATTATTAGTATTGGAAAAGTCACACAATTTTGTATTATCTTGCGCCATTGCGACAAACAATCCAACACACAAGCACACACAAAAAGGAAAGCGAAAAGCGAGAGGAGGAGAACATTGGGAAAGAGAGGGAGAATAAAATGGCAAGGGTAAAGTGGGGGAGAGGATAACGAGAGTAAAATGGAAAATAATGTAATGCGAGGGAGAGGAGTTTGTGATGTGTACTTGGTATGTCTTGACTTGAGCGAAGACCTCCCCGGCAACGGCGCCAGAAATCATTCTTGCTACATCTTGAGCTTGCGTTGGTTTTCCTTGAAGAGGAAAGGGTGATGTAGCACAGTAGCGTAAGTATTTCACTCAGTTTTTGAGAACCAAGGTATCAATCCAGTAGGAGGCTCCTCAAAAGTACCGCGCACCTACACAAACAAACAAGAACCTCGCAACCAACACGATAAAGGGGTTGTCAATCCCTTCACGGAAACTTGCAAAAATGAGATCTGATAGAGATAATATGATAAGATAAATATTTTTGGTATTTTTATGATATATATTGGAAAGTAAAAGATGCAAATAAAAGTAGATGGTAAACTTATATGAGAAAAGATAGACTCGGGGGCCATAGGTTTCACTAGTGGCTTCTCTCAAGATAGCATAAGTATTACGGTGGGTGAACAAATTGCTGTAGAGCAATTGATAGAAAAGTGCATAGTTATGAGATTATCTAGGCATTATCATGTATATAGGCATCATGTCCGTAACAAGTAGACCGACCCCTGCCTGCATCTACTACTATTACTCCACACATCGACCGACTCCTGCCTGCATAGAGTATTAAGTTCATGAAGAACAGAGTAACGCATTAAGAAAGATTACATGATGTAGAGGGATAAACTCATGCAATATGATATAAACCCCATCTTTTTATCCTCGGTGGAAACAATATAATACGTGCCTTGCTGCCCCTACTGTCACTGGGAAAGGACACCGCAAGATTGAACCCAAAGCTAAGCACTTCTCCCATGGCAAGAAAGATCAGTCTAGTAGGCCAAACCAAACTGATAATTCGAAGAGACTTGCGCAAAGATAACCAATCATACATAAAAGAATTCAGAGGAGATTCAAATATTTCTCATAGATAAACTTGATCATAAACCCACAATTCATCGGATCTCGACAAACACACTGCCAAAAAGTGTTACATTGAATAGATCTCCGAGAAGAGGAAGGAGAACTTTGTATTGAGAATCAAAGAGAAGAAGAAGCTATCTAGCTAATAACTATGGACCTGAAGGTCTGTGGTAAACTACTAACAACTCATCGGAGAGGCCTTGGAGATGATGTAGAGGCCCTCCATGGTGGATTCCCCCTGCGGTGGAGCGCCGGTGACGGCTCCAAGATGGGATCTCGCAGATATAGAAGGTTGCGGTGGTGGAATTACGTTTTTGTAGTCGCTTCTGATGATTTCAGTGTACGGGTGTATATTAGGAGGAAGAAGTACGTCGGTGGACGATCGAGGGACCCACGAGGGTGGGGGGCGCGCCCACACCCAGGGGGCGCGCCGGCACTCTCGTGGCTGCCTCGTTTGTTGCTTGACGTCCACTCCAAGTCTCCAGGTTGGCATTTGTTCCAAAAAGATTGTTCCCGAAGGTTTCATTCCGTTTGGACTCCGTTTGATATTCCTTTTCTTCGATATACTGAAATAGGCAAGAAAACTAGCAATTCGGGATGGGCCTCCGGTTAGTAGGTTAGTCCAAAAATGATATAAAAGTGTAAAGTAAAGCCCATAAACATCCAAAACAGGTAATATAATATCATGGAACAATAAAAAACAATAGATACGTTGGAGACGTATCACACGCCCACATGCGATTCCCACGACGCCGCTCCAACCCGCGACACGACGTCCCCCGACGTGGACATGGATCCTCTGACGTGGCTATCACTGCCTTACCCTGCCTTTCCTTTGCTGACAGGTGGGACCCATGCTCGAGGGTCCCACATGTCAGTGACATAATGGTAGGAATGTTCATGTCAGGGGATCCTCATCCCCTGACGTGCGCCTCACCCCTCGGCTCCACCACTCCTATGCCTTTGTGTGCATGACATGCGGGCCAGCTGAACTGCGGCGACCATCGACTTTCTACCATAGCCACACCCGATTGGACGTGGTTTGCCTGGTCCACTACTGTGCTCCGATCCGTACTCCCGCACCATCGAATTTTCATCAAGCGGCTGTGACACATTTCATCCCGGGCATCAATCCTCAGCTGGAGTACTTCTGTACTACAGGTAGTACCCTCCGGTGTGTCCATCTACGCCTCGTAACACCCCGACACCCAGCTGTGGCACCCTCGCCATGGCCACGCCACCACCGGCCGGTTCATCTCGAAAGAGTGAGTCGCGAACCACTCCACCACCATGAGAATGACATGTGGGCCAGCCGCATTTAAGCTCCGCATGTCATTGACTCATAGGCGGGCACTAAGCCACTTAAGTTCGGTCCCGTGGGCCCCGAGAGGGAAGTGTAACTCCCGTGGCAGGCCTTGTCGTGCTCCCACAGTACGAGCTTGTGCCAAACCCGGAATTTGTTTCTTACTACTACCAACTACTAGTAAGGTACAAGTGCATTGCACACATGAGATTATGGTGGTTTGTGCATTATGCTTCTACATGTGGAGTCTTCTAGATTCTATATGTGGAAAAATCTGGTGGAATGTAGAACATATCAAATGGTTAGTAGTGCTCAGATTTTCCATCTTTGTACCGTCAGATTGCCTTCATCCAACGACCAACTTTCAAACTTATGCACATGGCGCGCCTCCTGCCCTGGCCGTCCTCCTCCTCCCTCCCCCCTTTATATATGTGGGAGGGGGGCATCCCAAAGACACACCAAATTTTCTCTTAGCCACGTGTGGTGCCCCCCTCCATAGAAAAACACCTCGGTCATATCGTCGTAGTGCTTAGGAAAAGCCCAGCGCCAGTAAGTTCATCATCACCGTCACCCTGCCGTTGTGCTGATGAAACTCTCCCTTGACCTTAGCTAGATCAAGAGTTCGAGGGACGTCACCGAGCTGTACATGTGTAGATCATGGAGGTCTTGTGCGTTTGGTACTTGATCAGTTGGATTGCGGAGACGTTCAACTACATCAACCGCGTTACTAAATGCTTCCGCTTTCGGTCTACGAGGGTACGTGGACACCTCTCCGCGCTCATTGCTATGCTTCTCCTAGATAGATCTTGCGTGATCGTAGGCAAAATTTTGAAATACTACGTTCCCCAAAAGTGGTATCAGAGCCAGGTCTATGCGTAGATGTTATATGCACGAGTAGAACACAAAGAGTTGTGGGCGATAATAGTCATACTGCTTACCAGCATTTTATACTTTGATTCGGAGGTATTGTTGGATGAAGCGGCCCAGACCAAAATTACATGACCGCGTTCATGAGACTGGTTCTACCTCCGTGCTTTGCACATAGGTGGCTAGTGAGTGCCTGTTTCTCCAACTTTAGTTGAATCGAGTGTGACTACGCTCGGTCCTTGTTAAAGGTTAAAACAACACACTTGACAAAAAATCGTTGTGGTCCTTGTTAAAGGTTAAAACAACACACGTAAAACTTGCAACTTGCAACGACAAACTAGAGGACATCTAACTTGTTTTTGTAGGGCTTGCTGTGATGTGATATGGTTAAGACGTGACGATACATAAATTGTTGTATGAGATGATCATGTTTTGCAACGGTTATTGGCAACTGGCAGGAGCCATATGGTTGTCGCTTTATTGTATGAAATGCAATCGCCATGTAATTGCTTTACTTTATCACTAAGCGGTAGCGATAGTCATAGTAGCAATAGTTGGCGAGATGACAACGATGCTTCAATGGAGATCAAGGTGTCAAGCCGGTGATGATGGTGATCATGATGGTGCTTTAGAGATGGAGATCAAAGGCACAAGATGATCATGACCATATCATATCACTTATATTGATTGCATGTGATGTTTATCCTTTATGCATCTTATTTTGCTTTGTACGGCGGTAGCATTATAATATGATCTCTCACTAAATTTCAAGGTACAAGTGTTCTCCCTGAGTATGCACCTTTCCGACAGTTCGTCGTGCCGAGACACCATGTGATGATCGGGTGTGATAAGCTCTATGTTCACATACAACAGGTGGAAGCCAGTTTTGCACACGCAGAATACTCAGGTTAAACTTGACGATCCTAGCATATGCAGATACGACCACGAAACACTGAGACCGAAAGGTCTAGTGTGAATCATATAGTAGATATGATCAACATAGTGATGTTCACCATTGAAAACTACTCCATCTCACGTGATAATCGTACATGGTTTAGTTGATATGTATCACGTGATCACATAGATGATTAGAGGGATGTCTATCTAAGTGGGAGTTCTTAAGGAATATGATTAATTGAACTTTAGTTTATCATGAACTTAGTACCTGATAGTATTTTACATGTCTATCTTATTATAGATAAATGGCCCGTGCTACTATTCCGTTGAATTTTAATGCGTTCCTTGAGAAAGCTAAGTTGAAAGATGATGGTAGCAACTACACGGACTGCGTCCGTAACTTGAGGATTATCCTCATTGCATTACGTCCTGGAAGCACCGCTAGGTGCAAGACCCGCTGCAGGAGCAACACCAGACGTTGTGAACGCCTAGCAGAGCAAAGCTGATGACTACTCGATAGTTCATTGTGCCATGCTTTACGGCTTAGAACCGGGACTTCAACGATGTTTCAAACGTCATGGAGCATATGAGATGTTACAGGAGTTGAAGTTAATATTTCAAGCAAATGCCCGTATTGAGAGATATGAAGTCTCCAATAAGTTCTACAGCTGCAAAATGGAGGAGAATAGTCTTGTTAGTGAGCATATACTCAAAATGTCTGGGTATCATAATCACTTGACTCAACTGGGAGTTAATCTTCCGATTGATAGTGTCATTGACAGAGTTCTTTAGTCACTGCCACTAAACTACAAAAGCTTCGTGATGAACTATAATATGCAAGGGATGGATAAGACAATTCCTGAGCTATTCGGGATGCTAAAGGTTGCGGAGGTAGAAATCAAGAAGGAGCATCAAGTGTTGATGGTCAACAAGACCACTAGTTTCAAGAAGAAGGGCAAAGGGAAGAAGGGGAACTTCAAGAAGAACAGCATGCAAGTTGCTGCTCAAGTGAAGAAGACCAAGTCAGTACCTAAGCCTGAGACTAAGTCCTTCTACTGCAAAGGGACTGGTCACTGGAAGCGGAACTGCCCCAAGTATTTGGCAGATAAGAAGGATGGCAAAGTGAAAGGTATATTTGATATACATGTTATTGATGTGTACCTTACTAATGCTCGTAGTAGCGCCTGGGTATTTGATACTGGTTTTGTTGCTCATAATTGTAACTCGAAACAGGGGCTACGGATTAAACGAAGATTGGCTAAGGACGAGGTGCCGATGTGCATGGGAAATGGTTCCAAAGTCGATGTGATCGCCGTCGACATGCTACCTCTACATCTACCTTCGGGATTAGTTTTAGACCTGAATAATTGTTATTTGATGCTAGCGTTAAGCATGAACATTATATCTGGATCTTGTTTGATGCGAGACAGTTATTCATTTAAATCAGAGAATCATGGTTGTTCTATTTATATGAGTAATATCTTTTATGGTCATACACCCTTGATGACTGGTCTATTTTTACTAAATCTCGATAGTAGTGACACACATATTCATAGTATTGAAGCCAAAAGATATAAGTTTAATAATGATAGTGCAACTTAATTGTGGCACTGCCGTTTAGGTCATATTGGTGTAAAGCGCATAAAGAAACTCCATGCTGATGGGCTTTTCGAATCACATGATTATGAAAGACTTGATGCTTGCGAACCATGCCTCATGGGCAAGATGACTAAGACTTTGTTCTCCAGAACAATGGATCGAGCAACAGACTTGTTGGAAATAATACATATTGATGTATGCAGTCCGATGAGTATTGAGGCTTGCTGCGGGTATCATTATTTTCTTACCTTCATAGATGATCTGAGCAGATATGGGTATATCTACTTAATGAAACATAAGGCTGAAACATTTGAAAAGTTAAAAGAATTTCAGAGTGAAGTGGAAAATCATCGTAACAAGAAAATAAAGTTTCTACAATTTGATCGTGGAGGTAAATATTTGAGTTACGAGTTTGGTCTTTGTTTGAAACAGTGCGGAATAGTTTCGTAACTAACGCCACCCGGAACACCACAGCGTAACAGTGTGTCCGAACGTCGTAACCGCACTTTATTAGATATGGTGCGATCTATGATGTCTCTTACTGATTTATTGCTATCCTTTTGGGGTTATGCTTTACAGACAGCTGCATTCACGTTAAATAGGGCACCATCTAAATCCGTTGAGATGACACCATATGAACTATGGTTTTGAAAGAAACCCAAGTTGTCGTTTCCAAAAGTTTGGGGCTGCGATGGTTATGTGAAAAAGATTCAACCTGATAAGCTCGAACCCAAATAGGAGAAATGTGTCTTCATAGGATACCCAAAGGAAACTACTGGGTACACCTTCTATCACAGATCCGTAGGCAAGATTTTTGTTGCTAAGAATGGATCCTTTCTAGACAAGGCGTTTCTCTCGAAAGAATTGAGTGGGAGGAGAGTAGAACTTGATGAGGTAATTTTACCTGCTCCCTTATTGGAAAGTAGTTCATCACAGAAATCAGTTCCAATGATTCCTACACCAATTAGTGAGGAAGCTAATGATAATGATCATGAAACTTCTGATCAATTTACTACTGAACCTTGTAGGTCAACCGGAGTAAGATCCGCACCAGAGTGGTATGGTAATCCTGTTTTGGAAGTCATGTTACTTGACCATGACGAACCAACGAACTATGAGGAAGCAATGATGAGCCCAGATTCCGCGTAATGGCTTGAGGCCATGAAATCTGAGATGGGATCCATGTATGAGAACAAAGTGTGGACTTTGGTTGGCTTGCCCGATGATCGCCATGCCATAGAAAATAAATGGATCTTCAAGAAGAAGACTAATGCTGATGGTAATGTTATTGTCTACAAAGCTCGACTTGTTGCGAAAGGTTTTTGACAAGTTCAAGGAGTTTACTACGATGAGACTTTCTCACCCGTAGCGATTCTTAAGTCCGTCTGAATCATGTTAGCAATTTCCCCATTTTATGATTATGTAATTTGGCAAATAGATGTCAAAACTGCATTCGTGAATGGATTTCTGGAAGAAGAGTTTTATATGTAATTTCCAAATGGTTTTGTTGATCCAAAGGATGCTAACAAAGTGTGCAAGCACTACTAGGGAAAACCTTATACACAGAATCTTACCAGTAGCGCTTGTTAAAATGATGCACTGCTGCTACTTAGCAGTAGCGCGTCTGGCTAAACCGCGCTACTGTCACCCCCTTAGCAGTAGCACGGCAGGAACAGAATGCACTACTACTACAATTGCCACACCGGTCCCGACGTGCTAGGTATAGTAGTAGCGCCCTTCTAGAAACGGCGCTACTACTACAGATTTTAGCAGCAGCGCGTTTTTCCTCCCCACGCTACTGTTAAAGCTATTTTCACCTAACCCCCCGCGCGACCTGATTCCCTTTCCTCTACTTCCTCCCCCAATTCCCCACTCTCTCTTTTCCCCCTTGACGCGTCCGCCTCGCCGCCGTCTCGCTGCCGTCTCCCCGACCCCGCCTCGCGGCCGTCTCCCCTGACCCTGCCTCGCCGCCTTCTCCCCCGACCCTACCTCGCCGCCGTCTCTCCCGACCCCGCCTTGCCGCCGTATCCCTCGACCCGCCTCGCCGCTGTCTCCCCCGACCCCGCCTCGCTGTTGTCTCCCCCGATCCCGAGCCCGCCCTCGCCGCCCCTACCTCCGTCACCGAGCACCTCCCCACCATCGTCTCTCCCTCTGTAAGCCTCCCACCCCCCCCACCCCCTCTCTCTTTGCTTAGTTAGTAGATGATTTTAGTAGTAGTAGATGTTAATTTAGGGTTCATAGATAATGATTTTTAGTAGTAGTGGATATTAATTAGTACTAGTGATGGTAAACTAGTTGTATAATTAGCAGTAGTAGATTTTAATTACTAGTAGATGTAGTAGTAGATGTTAATTAGTAGTAGTAGATGTACTAGTTTCTTTCTATTTATAGTAAGTTTATATGTAGTAAGAACGAGTTGAATTAATAGAACTATTTTAGTTTTACTTGAACTAGTTTAGTTTTAGTTGAACTAGTTTAGTAAGTAAATTAATAACTAGTTGAACTACTTTATTTTTAGAAAGAACTAGTTTTTTTTCTATTTATAGTAAGTTTATATTTAGTAAGAACTAGTTGAATTAATAGAACTAGTTGAACATGTCATATTTGTTGTTATTTGTTAGTTTAAGCAATTATTTCATGTTTTGGTTACACCTCCGAGTGGCCTATGTTTTGCCGGAGTGTTGATTAATTAATTTCCGTTCCGGCAAATTTCAGGCGCTCGATATGTTCTTTTTTAGCAAAGGTCATGCCGGATTTTTTCGTGAATTCTGGCATGACTTGTGCTAGAAGATTTACAAGTTTAATCTTTGAATTATGAACGTAGGAAATGTCGTACTTGGACAACGACAATCTCCCGGGGGAGTGCAGCTGGTGCCACGACGATCGAGGTATGTGCGACAAGTTCGTTGAGCTGGATGAAGATCGGCACTTCAGCATTAAACTTGAGGAGACCTTCGATGTTGAAACGGTACGCAAAAACGACAAGTGTTTTTTTCGTAATTAAGCATGACTTCAACTATTTCAACGTCTAATTTTCATCTTTTACAATTCGACTAGCTTATCCCATGCCATGCAAGACGCTATGTCTTGGAGAGGATGGGTTTTGAAGACCATGAAAATTTTGAAACAAAGAAAATACACCTAAGGACCCATCATGATATGGATTTTGAAGTAAATCTGTGCAATGCTCAGAGGGTAACCCATTTTGGTTGCCAAAATTGGGAAGCACTTTGCAAAATGTATGGTTTTTATGTGGGTATGATTGTCACCATGGATCTTGGTGATCCTTACATCGAGCAAGACAATATGGACATTTGGGTCCATGTTGATACGCTTCCAATTATACCACTATGTGAGTTTCTCAAACATAGTTATTAACTAATTTATATTGTTTATTTCAAAATAGTTGACAACTTATTTCCATTGACAGCTTATTTTGATTCTTCAAAGACTGTGCGGAAGATGGTAGACAAAACCCACTACACCGATGGCTCCGAATTAACTTATAAGGAGAAAAATCATCTGATCGCATTTTGTACTCGTCTTGAGGATTACAATATCTATAATCGAATTCCTCCAAATTATGGTGAATACGTGCCACTAGTGCACGTGTTGAACCACGGTAACTTCTCTGGAGATACCTTGGTAAGATTTTTTACTATTATGACATCCGTGCATCTTTTGCATACTTCTAAAACTAGTACATCATTGCTAACTACGAAGTTATTACCATGTTTTTGAACAGAAACTCCCGATGGATTGTGTGCCTCATCTGATGTATCTGAATGGTCGCCTTACAGTTCTGAACATACTGCCAGGTAAATCTAGGGAGCTCACTTGTGCATATCGGATTTCTTAAACCGGTGAACACATGTTCATCAAAGAATGGAAGAAATGTATGGACATTCGCAAGGAGGTTCTTGGAAGTAACATTCAGCGGAAGGCAAGAATTGGAGACAGGCTAATCTCCATTCTCCATAATGGAGAGTCAGGGGCTATCTTGTTTTTTGCTATTTTATCTTAGAAAATGTAGTAGATCTTAATCGAATGTAGTAGGTCCTATGAGGTACAATATGTTTATTATGTGGTAATGTGTTAGAGTTGATAATGAGGAGTACTTGTCATTACGTCTAGTGACCAATTTGCTAAGTTGATCTTGAGGAGGTGTTATATGACAATGATGTATTATGATGATAAGTTGTTAATGATATGATGATGATGATGATATTATTATATCATTGGGTGAAAGAACTGCGGATTAGTTTCAAGTGGATGGACATTCCTTGAAACTAGTCCACGGTTCTTTCACCCCGTGATGTAATAACTCATTATGATGTAAAAACAATCTCTAAATTCCTGTTGTATGAAAACTTGTGTAAAGGTGTATGAATACAACATGAAATAAAAAAGAAATAAAATACTAAATAATAGTAGTAGCGCGGTCAAGGAGAAGCGCTACTACTAATTACCAGTAGCGCTCTTCTGTAGAAGCGCTACTACTAAGTCAATTTAGCAGTAGCGTGGGTCTAATCACGCTATTGCTAAGCTTTAGCTGTAGCGCCTTATCATAGCGCTCCTGCCCGCGCTAATGATAGGCCTAAAACCGGCGCTGCTGCTAGGCTTTTCCCTAGTAGTGAAGCTCTAGCGATCCATTTATGGACTGGTGCAAGCATCTCGCAGTTGGAATAAACATTTTGACAGTGTGATCAAAGCATATGGTTTTATACAGACTTTTGGAGAAGCCTGTATTTACAAGAAAGTGAGTGGGAGCTCTGTAGCATTTCAAATATTATATGTGGATGGCATATTGTTGATTGGAAATGATATATAATTTCAGGATAGCGTAAAAGGATACTTGAATAAGAGTTTTTTCTATGAAAGACCTCGGTGAAGCTACTTATATATTGGGCATCAAGATCTATAGAGTTAGGTCAAGACGTTTAATTGGACTTTCACAAAGCACATACCTTGATAAAGTTTTGAAGAAGTTCAAAGAGTATCAAGCAAAGAAAGGGTTCTTGCCTGTGTTACAAGGTGTGAAGTTGAGTCAGATTCAATGCCCGACCACTTTAGAAGATAGAGAGAAAATGAAAGTCATTCCCAATGCTTCAGCCATAGGTTCTATCATGTATGCAATGTTGTGTACCAGACCTGATGTGTGCCTTGCTATTAGTTTAGCAGTGAGGTACCAAAGTAATCTAGGAGTGGATCACTAGATAGCGGTCAAGAACATCCTGAAATACCTGAAGAGGACTAAGGATATGTTTCTCGTTTATGGAGGTGACAAAGAGCTTGTCGTAAATGGTTATGTTGATGCAAGCTTTGACACAGATCCGGATGACTCTAAGTCACAAACCGAATACGTATTTATATTGAACGGTGGAGCCGTCAGTTGGTGCAGTTCTAAGCAAAGCCTTGTGGCAGGATCTATGTGTGAAGCGGAGTACATAGCTGCTTTGGAAGCAGCAAATGAAGGAGTCTCGATGAAGGAGTTCATATCGGATCTAGGTGTCATACCTAGTGCATCGGGTCCAAAGAAAATCTTTTGTGGCAATACTGGTGCAATTGCCTTGGCAAAGGAATCCAGATATCACAAGAGAAGCAAGCACATCAAGAGACGCTTCAATTCCATCTGCGATCAAGTCAAGGAGGGAGACATAGAGATTTGCAAAATACATACGGATCTGAATCTTGTAGACCCGTTGACTAAGCCTCTCTCACGAGCAAAACATGATCAGCACCAAGACTCCATGGGTGTTAGAATCATTACTGTGTAATCTAGATTATTGACTCTAGTGCAAGCGGGAGACTGAACGAAATATGCCCTAGAGGCAATAATAAAGTTGTTATTTATATTTCCTTATATCATGATAGATTTTTATTATTCATGCTAGAATTGTATTAACTGGAAACTTAGTACATGTGTGAATACATAGACAAATAGAGTGTCACTAGTATGCCTCTACTTGACTAGCTCGTTAATCAAAGATGTTTAAGTTTCCTAGCCATAGACATGAGTTGTCATGTGATGAACGGGATCACATCATTAGAGAATGATGTGATTGACATGACCCATCCGTTAGCTTAGCACTATGATCGTTTAGTTTATTGCTATTGCTTTCTTCATGGCTTATACATGTTACTATGACTATGAGATTATGCAACTCCCTAATATCGGAAAAACACTTAGTGTGCTATAAAACGTCACAATGTAACTAGGTGATTATAAATATGCTCTATAGGTGTCTCCGATGGTGTTTGTTGAGTTGGCATAGATCGAGATTAGGATTTGTCACTCCGATTATCGAAGAGGTATCTCTGGGCCCTGTCAGTAATGCACATCACTATAAGCCTTGCAAGAAATGTAACTAATGAGTTAATTATGGGATGATGCATTACGGAACGAGTAAAGAGACTTGCCGGTAACGATATTGAACTAGGTATAGTGATACCGACGATTGAATCTCGGGCAAGTAACATAATGATGACAATGGGAACAACGTATGTTGTTATGCGGTTTGACCGATAAAGATCTTCGTATAATATGAGGGAGCCAATATGAGCATCCAGGTTCGGCTATTGGTTATTGGCCGGAGATGAGTCTAGGTCATGTATACATAGTTCCTGAACCCGTACGGTTCACACGCTTTACGATCGGTATTATGAGTTTATGTGTTTTTATGTACCCAAGGTAGTTCCAAGTCCCAGATGAAGAGGAGTCTTGAATTGGTCAAGACATAAAGATTGATATATTGGAAGACTATATTAGGACACCAGATTAGTTCTGAGGTGTATCAGGTATTTTTCGGAGTACCGGGGGGGTTACCGGAACCCCTCGGGGGGTTATTGGGCCTCATGGGCCTTGTCGGTGTCAAAACCGGCGGATCTCGGGTAGGGGGTCCCGAACTGTGCGTCTAAGACTAATGGCGACAGGAGGTTGGGGACACGATGTTTACCCAGGGTCGGGCCCTCTCGATGGAGGTAATACCCTATTTCCTGCTTGATTGATGTTGATGATATGAGTATCACAAGAGTTGATTTACCACGAGATGAGAGAGGCTAAACCCTAGAAGCTAGCCTATGGTATGATTGTTTTTGTCCTGTGGACTAAACCATCCCGTTTATATAGACATTGGAGGGGGCTAGGGTTATACAGAGTCGGTTTACGGAGGAGGAGATCTACATGTGAATCGCCAAACTTGCCTTCCACGCCAAGGAGAGTCCCATCCGGACACGGGATGAAGTCTTTAGTCTTGTATGTTCATAGTCCAACAGTCCGGCCAAAGTATATAGTCCGGCTGTCCGGATACCCCCTTATCCAGGACTCCCTCAGTAGCCCCTGAACCAGGCTTCAATGACGATGAGTCCGGCGCGTAGATTGTCTTCGCCTTTGCGAGGCGGGTTCCATCTCCGAATACTCCAAGATAAATTCCGAACACAAGGACCGAGTCCGGCTCTAGAAGATAAATTCCACATACCACCGTAGAGAGAATTATAACACACGAATCTAATCAGCTGACAATTCTTCGAAAAGTGACATCACACCTCGGTCCGATGTTTATTCGAACCATTTTCTACAACCTGCTTCCGCACACATCGCGAGGCAGTTTCATTGGCACGTCTTGTCAAAGCAGAGATCGTGTCCCCTTATCATGGGATCTCCATCAATACGGGTATGGGTAACCCAACCAGCACCATCAATCGAGGCAGTTGGAAAAATGAGAGATTTCGAGAGGCAAGTGGGGAGGCGCACATTCTAGATTGCCTTTATAAAGGGACAGAGATCTCCCGTTTTCACCCACGCCTGCTTCCTCTTTGCTCATCCGTTCTCACACCGTCGAGCTCCAGCGCCCAAGTTCTCACCTTCTCCGTAGGATCAGCATGTCCGGAGCGGGAGGCAAGTGGATGGCCTCCTCTGTCACAGAGGAGAACATCACCAAGCTTCGAGAGGCCGGATACCTGGCCGAGAGCATTGCGCATAGGCTTCCGGTGGAGGGACAGATTACCCCCACTCCGAAGTCTCGGGAGAGAGTAGTAATTCTCCCTCATTTCGTCCGCAGACTAGGATTTCCACTCCACCCATTCTTCCGCGGGCTTATGTACTACTACGGGCTAGATTTTCACGATCTGGCCCCGAACTTCTTCCTTAACATCTCGGCGTTCATCGTCGTGTGCGAGGCCTTCCTTCACATCAAGCCTCACTTCGGCCTGTTGTGGAAAATCTTCTGCATGAAGCCGAAGATCGTGAGCAGCCAACAGGCGGAGCGCGGAGGTGCCATGGTGGGCAAAATGTCCAATGTTACATGGCTCGATGGCTCCTTCGTGGAGACCATAAAGGGGTGGCAATCAGGGTGGTTCTATATCACCGAGCCGCGCGACGCCTATTGGGTGGCGGCCCCCAAATTCAGATTTGGAATCCCCATGCGGCTCACTTCCTGGGAGAAGAAGGGCCCAGCCTAGGGCGAACCCACGGAGCTGACCGGACTCGAGACGTGCATCAGAAGTATGAGGGACAAGAAGATCAAGCTTGTCAACGTGGTCCAGGTCATGGTCATTCGTCGGATCCTCCCATGTCAAAGACGGGCATTTGATATGTGGGAGTTTGACCCGGCCAAACACCAGATGCTGCTAGAGCTCTTCGACCTAATGCACAAAGAAATCTAGAAGGTGCTCTTCAACACCGGTGAAGTTCCTCCTCCTCTTTGTGAGGACCGGGGGCTCAACGCAAGCCGCCTCGCCAGTCCGGTAAGTCCTCTGGTTATAACAGGATGTTTCCTTCCTAGTACATTCATGGGAGGATTCTTAGGTCACTATGCTGACCGAACATGATTGGGTGGAGAAGGCGGAGCGGATTAACTGTCCGGCTCCATTGCTTGAGGACCCAGTAGGCGCACTCCTAGCAGAGATGCTGGTTCCGGCGCCTTATAAGGTGCTAGAGAAAAAGGCCGAAAAGAAGGCCGCAGGGACCCGAAAGGGTCTCCGGTGCACTCCTCCCACGAAGGGGAGGATAGGAAGAACAAGGCCGCCTCAACTGAGGGGCCCGAAGGGTCCAAGAAGGTGGCCGCGGGGACCAGAAAAGGACTCCGGCGCAAGGCCGTGATAGAGTCGTCATCCAAAGTCAACGAGGAAGATTCTCCCCCCGAAGATGGGGGAGTGTCACATCCCTAGTTCTGACAATGCCTAGTGCATGCATTAGAGTGTTACATCATGTTTAAATTTCATTTAAACCTGAGATGGGGATTGACTAAGCCCTAGCACCAAATGAATTCAACTAGGGTCAAAATAAAACCTTTTTCATTGAACTCAAAATGTCCTCTAAAAATGTTCAACATTTCTGGTTTGAGGTGGAAGCATCTACCAAAAATGGTTTATATTTTTGCAGGACATATTTGGTCACTGAAAATGAATCATATAGTATTTTCATTTGGGCATTTAAATGCTATTAAATATTTCAAATGCTCAAATAATCATAAACTAAAATGTTTACTGTTGGATATATTCTAAACAGTAGCCATGATTAGTTTCATGATTTTTGGAAGTGTCTGAGTATTTTTAATAAAGCCCTAAATTTACAGAATAATAGAAAACTGAGATAATTAGAAAAGGAGAGAGAGAGAAAGACCCATACCTGGGCCACTTACCTGTAGCCGGCCCAGCTTCTGCGCGGCCCGTTACTGTGCAGCCCAGCTGCCAGTCATCTTCCTCCCCCTCGCCCCGAAGCAGCTGCGTGCTGGACGCACGCGCGCCGACGCCGGCCACCTCCTGCTTCGCCGTGGCAGCCTCCCCGACTTCCTCGCGACGCCACGGAGACGTCCCCGACCCCCTCTCACTTCTCCCTCGCTCTCAGGACCTCCCTCCCCCTCGCTCCTCTGTTTCCCCTCCCGCGACCGAGCGGAGCTCGCCGTCATCGTCGCCGTATCCATGGCCACCGGCCACCCCTAGCCTCGCCGATGCACCCAGGAGCTCCGCCTCGACCCCCTCTTCCTCCCCACCGATCCACAGCCCTCCGGAAGCCCTGCATCGCCGCCATCGCCGTCGTCTTCTACCTCGGACCCGCCGGCCATCTTCGTCAAATTCGCCGGCTCCGGACCGTCCCCGACCTCGCCGAGCGTCCCCTCGTCATCGCCTTGAGTCACTGACCCTCTCCCCTAACTCAGCATGCTCCCCTCCATGCCGTAGCGCCGTTCCCCACGAGCACCGAAGCCACCGTCCGCCATTGCTGCTGCACGCATAGCCTCCGTGCTCCCCTGGCCTCACTGAGCTGCTCTTAGTGCTCCCCATGACTAGCAGGTGCTGCCCAGCCTCTCCATTTGCTCACTGATGCACCGTAGCGACGCGCCCGAGCGCCACCGAACACCATCGCCGCCAAAGCTCGTCGCCGGCATGAGTTCCGGCGACCCCACGACCTCCCACTTGGTCCTCTGGATGCGCGAGAGCAAGGGCCATCCCCTGGTGCCCTCAGCGCACCAAGATGACGCCTCTAGCGCAAGTCCGGCGTGCCCCCACCGTGTCCTGTGGTCGCCGCCGGCTGGTCTCCGGTGACGCCGACATGGCGCACTTACTTAGTCGCTAATGACCCTGCTAACAGCCCTATCTCTCACTGACATATGGGCCCCACGCCCTTAACTAACCACGGTTAACCCCTGTTTAGTTTAAGTTAACCACAGTGGCCCCACGCGTCGGAGTTGACCTAGCTGATGTGGCCGTTGACCGGTCTCACCTGTCAGTGAGCTAAGCAGCCCTGTGACACTGACGTGTGGACCCCACACGTCAGGTTTGATCCTGACCGACCTCTGTTGACTTGCTGACGTCATGCCAACGTCATGCTGACGCAGTAATGTTTTCTGGATTTAATTTAATTCTGAAATTCCAGAAAATGCCTAAAACTTCAATAAATCATAGAAAATTAACCGTAACTCCAAATTAAATAATTTATATATGAAAAATTATCAGAAAAATTCAAGGAATCCATCTGTACCATTTTCATGCATGATAGAACAACTTATAGTTGCTGTTTAGCACAAATCAATTAAATGGCATTTGAATAATCACATATGGAGTTTGAATTTGAATATTATATTCAAACCAACTTCATTTAATCTGTTGCTAGTTGCATTAGCTCAAAGCACATTCATATTGCCATGTCATGAGCATGCATCATATTGTGCATTGCATTGATTGTATTTCTTCCTTGTTGCCGGTATCTGTTCCCTCCCGGTAGACGATGTTCCGACGTTGTGATCGTTGACACTGATGAAGACTCAATGTTATCTTCAGAAGTGCCAGGCAAGCAAAAACCCCTTGTTCATTCCGATAAAATCCCACTCTCTCGCTCCTGCTCTCTTTTACTGCATTAGGACAACAACGATTCTTCTGTTACTTGCTGCGGTAGCTGAACCCCTTTATCCTTTGCATGACCTGTCATTGCCACAGTAAATAGTTGAAACCCACTAGCATGAGTAGGAGTTGTTTGAGCCCTGATGTGCCTACTCATTCATGCTTGTTGTCATGCCTGCTACTGCTTAGAGTTGAGTCAGGTCTGATTCATCGGGGATGAATCAGAGGCGTGTGAACATGTCCTACTGTGTGTGAGCTAAGTGTGTGAACACGATTTGGTAAAGGTAGCGGTGAGAGGCCATGTAGGAGTACATGGTGGGTTGTCTCATTGCAGCCGTCCTCAGGAACTGAGTTCTGTGTTTGTGATCCATGACCAGTTACTACCACACATTGGGTTCCGGTAACTCGACCCCTCTCGACTTATTAATCAACATGATCTCTGTCCAGGAGTTGCAACTAGTTTCTGGTGTTTGTAGGTAGTGTTAGTAGTCTACCAAGTGGCACCCGGTACAGGTGGGCTTGGGACAGACTAGGCACAGTGGCACGGTGTACCAAGTGGCACCCGGATGGTGGGCTTGGGAACCCTGCTCACCTCGTTTGGGGCCGTGAACGACACCCCGGCCGGATCTCCTTGCGGATGGAACCCGAATAGGCGATAAACCCGGACTAGAGACTTGTTCGGTTAGTCAGGTCGTGGCCGACTCCCTCGCCCGGCTTCCGCTTGAAGGTTGCCGAGGTACATGACGTGTACAGGGCGGTAAGTGGCGAGAGCGTGTGTGAAGAAGTACACCCCTGCAGGGTTATCATTATCTATTCGAATAGCCGGGTTCCTCGGATATGGAAACTTGGACCCCTTGTACAGTTCATAGACAAGTGAAAGTGGATACTCTAAAATACGCAAGATAAGCGTGAGTGCTATGGATGGCGTTCTCGTAGGGAGACGGGAGCGGATCCATAGTGGTGTATTGGTTGGTGAATATGTGGACTCGTGGGCGCCACTTCAAAAGAGTTACTTGCAGTCGTAGTCCAGGATAGCCACCGAGTCAAAGCTGGCTTGCTGCAGTTAAACTCCACCATCCCCTTTGTTGATAATGATGCATATGTAGTTAGTTCTGATGTAAGTCTTGCTGGGTACATTTGTACTCACGTTTGCCTATTTTATGTTTTGCAGAGAGACTTCGGTCTCACTAGTAGTTTCGCGTGATCTTCGACGTTTAGCTTGTTACCTCAGCTACGATCTTGTGCCCCGACAGGATCTGGTAGATAGTCAGGCTTCTCAGCCTTTTTCATTTCTAGATGTCTGTACTCAGACATGATAGCTTCCGCTTGTGCTTTGACTTGTATGCTCTGAATGTTGGGTCATGAGACCCCTGTTTGTAATATCTCGCTCCTTGGAGCCTAATGAATAAACTACTTGAGTCGTAGAGTCATTTTGTGATACCATGTTGTATTGCACATATCGAGCATATTGTGTGTATGTTATTGAAATGCTTGGTATGTGTGGGATCTGACTATCTAGTTGTTTATCCTTAGTAGCCTCTCTTACCGGGAAATGTCTCCTAGTGTTTCCACCGAGCCATGGTAGCTTGCTACTGCTCCGGAACACTTAGGCTGGCCGACATGTGTCCTTCTTCGTTCCTGTGTCTGTCCCTTTGGGGAAATGTCACGCGATGAATACCGGAGTCCTGTTAGCCCGCTACAGCCCGGTTCACCGGAGTCCTGCTAGCCCAGTGCTACAGCCTGGATTCACTCGCTGATGACCGACACGTTCGATGCTGGGTCATGGATGCCTGTCCCTGTAAGTCTGTGCCACTTTGGGTTTATGACTAGCCATGTCAGCCCGGGCTCCTTATCATATGGATGCTAGCGACACTGTCATATACCTGTGCCAAAAGGCGCAAACGGTCCCGGGTAAAGGTAAGGCGACACCCGTGGGAATACCGTGCGTGAGGCCGCAAAGTGATATGAAGTGTTACATGCTAGATCTATGTGGCATCGAGTCGGGGTCCTGACAGCGTTGGTATCAGAGCTTGACTGCCTGTAGGATTACCAAGCCAAACTGGTCGAAGTTGAGTCTAGAAATGCTTTAGTTATATAAGGGAATTGATTGTGGGATGGAACGTAAGGCTCTTTTTACTCCTTATACCTCATGGCCTTCTGATCTGAGTCATCATCTTCTCTTCTACGGGGATTAAGAACTAGGCTATCTCTTCTTTCTATTAGGATCACGTGTTACTAAGCAGTGGACTTATAAGATTGTTGGATTTAAGTCTCAGTTCAGTTCCTACTACTTCCGTATGTCAATTGTTGATCTCGAAACCTTGATATTGTGCTTCTGAGCGGTTATGCCACCATTTTTGTGAATGTCTCAAATCCTTTCTGAGCATTTACAGCCGTTATGCTGTCCGAGTCATCCCAGGTTTCTAAGTAGTCTGATGCAATTGCAAATCCTTTCTTCCCGTTTCAATGTTCCCATGGGCCAGATTAACCACACTAATCAGTGAGTTGAGGTACTCCGTTACCTTGACATATATGTTGGAGATATTATTATGACCCTAGGTGTCTTAGGGGATCATCTAGTAATTTAGCCATGATTTGTGTTCCCAGTGTGATGATTCTGGCCATCATTCTCGAAAGCATCCCGTGATGCTACTTAGTAGTAGGTATTCTATTCCTGGGTTCTTAAACCCGATATTCACCCTACTTACATCATGTTGATAGTGTTGCTAGTTCCTTTACTATATTAGTAACCTTTGCGATAGTCCTCGAGGTCCGTGGTATATCGTTCTTCCAAATACCATGAACCATTATGGCAGAAGTTTGTTGGATCAAAAGATCACAATAGGCCCTCTATGAGTTCTCCATGCTATATTGTGACTCTGCCAGCTCAACCTTTCTGCATGGGTTATCCGGAAGAATTATGTTGAACTTTGTTCGGCATACCAACCCATGTATCCACAACCCAGAAAGTTATATGTTCCTTTGAGTTGTCCCTCTTTAGTTGTCTACTGACCTTCGTCTATCAATTGATAGTCAAGAGTATGCGTGCGTTCGTTTATCGATGCCTATTACTCTTGTGGTCCGTCAAGCCATTCTATCGCGGAATGACTAGCAGAAACAAACTCCAGTACCTCATCCATATCTAGGATTGGGTCAAAGTAGTTGTACTTTGCAGATCAAGTTGCTAACCCAACTTTTGTTCTGCTCTACCCTGAAGTATTACCTTCTTTATATCAGGAATATCATGGGAATTGTACACCATCTTATGAATTCTTGACGCAGTAATACTTCTGATCATCATTGATAATTTCTCGGTTTCCGTGTTATTGTAACCGGAATGCCGACAAATGAATCATGGCGTGTGAAATCAATACTCCCAGCAACCTCGTTGCTTGGTAGTTAAAGGATAATAATTTCATTCTTAGTATGTTGATTTTTGAATCATCCTTCTAAGACTGATCGTGCTACCTAGTCCTTATTTCGGTGCACCCTTCGATTGATGAGTTAGGATCTTGTCAAGTCCTCACTCATTTGATCTTATCGTCTTGCCCTCAAAAGCGAGATTGTACTCGATCTTAGTAACATATCGGTGGTTCGTGATTTTCCGAATATCATCTCGGAAGTATTACCAGGTTGTCACCTGACTGTTATGTTGAGCTCGTGATCAAGTTGGTTTCTTGTGAACCACCCTTTCTCCAAGAATCTGTGATGGATATCCCGGAGCTAGTTGGTTAAGCTAGACAACAACTTGGAGAGTTGGAAGATAAAAGCTTGCCTGACTTAGTTCGTTCCAAAGGGATATTCTTGTGTAGTGTGTGTTGAAGAAAGATGATATCTTCATCGATTGGTCCTTGTGATCAGTTGCTGGATCTATTGTCTTATCAATCCTCTGATTTGAGTGTGGGCTATCGTCAAATCAAATCAGTACCAACGATGCTCGTAATGTTGTCTTATTCGTGGTTGATCCCTCGAGCATACACCATTACATCTTTGGTCTGACCAATGCTATCACCGTGTTCACTTAACTATGGAATTCCTTTTAAAAGGAAACCCGGATGAATTGTTGTTGAGCCCATTGACAACATCTTTATCTCCTCCATGATTTTGTTGGACAATAAGTTAGTGTTGGAAACTTTTGAAGCATTTGTTCATGCTAGCTCATGAAGCATATGTTCGGATGTAAGAAGTGACTTCCTCTAGTTCATGTGCATTTGATGCAAGTTGCCGCCGTGGACTCGATAAAGTCAATGTTGTTTCCTTTGGAATCATCCCAAATCAGTCATGCATACGTGGGAAGTATTCGGTGGTTCGGAGACTTGCAACCTCCATTCCATGTGTATACCCTAGCACACCAAGCCACTGATTGTTTTGTTCACGGAAAAGGAGTTGATGTGCTAATCCTAGGTCATGCACAAGACTTCCATATCCTTGATTATGGTTCCCAACCAGAACTCGGTAGTGTTTTATTATAAGACTACCACGTGGTCATGTTTGTCTGGGACAGCGTGTTCACATGTTTGTAGCAGAACCAGCTCATGTTTTGGAGCTTACTATCGTAGTTCATTCCCCGAGGATCTCGCAGCGTTGTCTCGTCGAATTGTGATGCAAACTTTCATTTTTCTTCCTAAACTCGATGAGTATGGAATATCCTGACACTAACCAGATCTGAATCTCAGGCAGATATGATGGTTTGGAACATTTCCCAAGAACTATAATATCGGTCCCTCGAAAACCGGTAAAGTGGATGTCGTGGCCAACACACCCATCCGGTAGACCTATTATTATAGTATCTTGTTTGAGGAAGTTGGCCACCTCCCCATAGGGATTTCGTAGGATTTACTCCCTAGTTGCCCCTATGGATTTTGAGATCCCGAAGTCCGACCTTTTTACTTGATGTTCTAGATATCAAACCATATCTATGGGTGAATTATGCTAGCACATCAAGGAGAACATTAGAAGCGGAGTGCTAAATGTCTCTCGGTCGATCATCCAGATTTTGTTCCTTGGCTCACTAAGGTGAAATCTGAGAAAGTGTTATCCTCCATTGCATCTGCATCGTCCATCGCTATTTACCGTGGTAGTATGTTGTGTTGTCAGCACCCTTGACGCGGTTGTTGATAAAACCTTGATGGTTGTGGAAATGCTCAAGTTCTTGAGAGCACGCACAAGCGCTACGTGTTATCATCGGCTCTAATTGGGATGCTCTCAGTTCCCTCGGCAATGCTGTGACCTTCTCAAACAGTGAATTCACTCTCTATTGTTGGGTTCTTCCCCAGTTACCAGAATCATTCCCAGCATTTGCATTCTGTTCCCAGCTTGCACCGCCAATGTGCCATTCTACCTTGGGTCTCTTCCATCTCCGGTGGCAAGCAAATTCATCCATTACGTTGTCTTCAACAAGGTAATCCACATCATCCAAGTCCGAGTATGCCATTCCACCGACCCCCTCCAAATGATCGCTCGAGAATTGCCTTAGGCTGGTTTAAAGAGTTTCAATGATCTCTGAATCAAAGGTAATTCTTCTTGCCACTTAAGGGGATATATCTACGAGTCACCATCCCTAAGATGCCTCGTTGTGGTATCATGGCAACTCAACTCCTCGCTACGTTGGCAATCAATTACCACCTTCTTAAGCGTGAAATTGTTGTCTACCTAGTGAACCTTCGTCATCTGCTTCACTCCATTCCTATGGATGTGTGCTTCGCCTCTCAGCTCAAGAGATGTTGCTATGTCTCATTCCGTGAGTTAATCCTGAGTTGTTCGACCTTCAAGAAGAACCATTCTTTTAGGGTCTCTCTTTTCCTCTCGTTGTCATGTTAGTTGGAGTTCTCAGAGCAAGACTTCGAGACAATGGTGGTGAACGAATCAACGTCCATTTGAAGTGCAACTGGATCGTGAAGATTATGCTAGTTTGCGTTCCCCTTTCACCTTACCCTACGCTTGAATCTCGAGACGAGATTCTTGTTTAGTGGGGGTGAGTTGTCACATCCCTAGTTCTGACAATGCCTAGTGCATGCATTAGAGTGTTACATCATGTTTAAATTTCATTTAAACCTGAGATGGGGATTGACTAAGCCCTAGCACCAAATGAATTCAACTAGGGTCAAAATAAAACCTTTTTCATTGAACTCAAAATGTCCTCTAAAAATGTTCAACATTTCTGGTTTGAGGTGGAAGCATCTACCAAAAATGGTTTATATTTTTGCAGGACATATTTGGTCACTGAATTAAATCATATAGTATTTTCATTTGGGCATTTAAATGCTATTAAATATTTCAAATGCTCAAATAATCATAAACTAAAATGTTTACTGTTGGATATATTCTAAACAGTAGCCATGATTAGTTTCATGATTTTTGGAAGTGTCTGAGTATTTTTAATAAAGCCCTAAATTTACAGAATAATAGAAAACTGAGATAATTAGAAAAGGAGAGAGAGAGAAAGACCCGTACCTGGGCCACTTACCTGTAGCCGGCCCAGCTTCTGCGCGGCCCGTTACTGTGCAACCCAGCTGCCAGTCATCTTCCTCCCCCTCGCCCCGAAGCAGCTGCGTGCTAGATGCACGCGCGCCGACGCCGGCCACCTCCTGCTTCGCCGTGGCAGCCTCCCCGACTTCCTCGCGACGCCACGGAGACGTCCCCGACCCCCTCTCACTTCTCCCTCGCTCTCAGGACCTCCCTCCCCCTCGCTCCTCTGTTTCCCCTCCCGTGACCGAGCGGAGCTCGCCGTCATCGTCGCCGTATCCATGGCCACCGGCCACCCCTAGCCTCGCCGATGCACCCAGGAGCTCCGCCTCGACCCCCTCTTCCTCCCCACCGATCCACAGCCCTCCGGAAGCCCTGCATCGCCGCCATCGCCATCGTCTTCTACCTCGGACCCGCCGGCCATCTTCGTCAAATTCGCCGGCTCCGGACCGTCCCCGACCTCGCCGAGCGTCCCCTCGTCATCGCCGTGAGTCACTGACCCTCTCCCCTAACTCAGCATGCTCCCCTCCGTGCCGTAGCGCCGTTCCCCACGAGCACCGAAGCCACCGTCCGCCATTGCTGCTGCATGCATAGCCTCCGTGCTCCCCTGGCCTCACTGAGCTGCTCTTAGTGCTCCCCATGACTAGCAGGTGCTGCCCAGCCTCTCCATTTGCTCACTGATGCACCGTAGCGACGCGCCCGAGCGCCACCGAACACCATCGCCGCTAAAGCTCGTCGCCGGCATGAGTTCCAGCGACCCCACGACCTCCCACTTGGTCCTCTGGATGCGCGAGAGCAAGGGCCATCCCCTGGTGCCCTCAGCGCGCCAAGCTGACGCCTCTAGCGCAAGTCCGGCGTGCCCCCACCGTGTCCTGTGGTCGCCGCCCGCTGGTCTCCGGTGACGCCGACGTGGCGCACTTACTTAGTCGCTAATGACCCTGCTAACAGCCCTATCTCTCACTGACATATGGGCCCCACGCCCTTAACTAACCACGGTTAACCCCTGTTTAGTTTAAGTTAACCACAGTGGCCCCACGCGTCGGAGTTGACCTAGCTGATGTGGCCGTTGACCGGTCCCACCTGTCAGTGAGCTAAGCAGCCCTGTGACACTGATGTGTGGACCCCACACGTCAGGTTTGACCCTGACCGACCTCTGTTGACTTGCTGACGTCATGCCAATGTCATGCTGACGCAGTAATGTTTTCTGGATTTAATTTAATTCTGAAATTCCAGAAAATGCCTAAAACTTCAATAAATCATAGAAAATTAACCGTAACTCCAAATTAAATAATTTATATATGAAAAATTATCAGAAAAATTCAAGGAATCCATCTGTACCATTTTCATGCATGATAGAACAACTTATAGTTGCTGTTTAGCACAAATCAATTAAATGGCATTTGAATAATCACATATGGAGTTTGAATTTGAATATTATATTCAAACCAACTTCATTTAATCTGTTGCTAGTTGCCTTAGCTCAAAGCACATTCATATTGCCATGTCATGAGCATGCATCATATTATGCATTGCATTGATTGTATTTCTTCCTTGTTGCCGGTATCTGTTCCCTCCCGGTAGACGATGTTCCGACGTTGTGATCGTTGACACTGATGAAGACTCAATGTTATCTTCAGAAGTGCCAGGCAAGCAAAAACCCCTTGTTCATTCCGATAAAATCCCACCCTCTCGCTCCTGCTCTCTTTTACTGCATTAGGACAACAACGATTCTTCTGTTACTTGCTGCGGTAGCTGAACCCCTTTATCCTTTGCATGACCTGTCATTGCCACAGTAAATAGTTGAAACCCACTAGCATGAGTAGGAGTTGTTTGAGCCCTGATGTGCCTACTCATTCATGCTTGTTGTCATGCCTGCTACTGCTTAGAGTTGAGTCAGGTCTGATTCATCGGGGATGAATCAGAGGCGTGTGAACATGTCCTACTGTGTGAGCTAAGTGTGTGAACACGATTTGGTAAAGGTAGCGGTGAGAGGCCATGTAGGAGTACATGGTGGGTTGTCTCATTGCAGCCGTCCTCAGGAACTGAGTTCTGTGTTTGTGATCCATGACCAGTTACTACCACACATTGGGTTCCGGTAACTCGACCCCTCTCGACTTATTAATCAACATGATCTCTGTCCAGGAGTTGCAACTAGTTTCTGGTGTTTGTAGGTAGTGTTAGTAGTCTACCAAGTGGCACCCGGTACAGGTGGGCTTGGGACAGACTAGGCACAGTGGCACGGTGCACCAAGTGGCACCCGGATGGTGGGCTTGGGAACCCTGCTCACATCGTTTGGGGCCGTGAGCGACACCTCGGCCGGATCTCCTTGCGGATGGAACCCGAATAGGTGATAAACCTGGACTAGAGACTTGTTCGGTTAGTCAGGTCGTGGCCGACTCCCTCGCCCGGCTTCCGCTTGAAGGTTGCCGAGGTACATGACGTGTACAGGGCGGTAAGTGGCGAGAGCGTGTGTGAAGAAGTACACCCCTGCAGGGTTATCATTATCTATTCGAATAGCCGGGTTCCTCGGATATGGAAACTTGGACCCCTTGTACAGTTCATAGACAAGTGAAAGTGGATACTCTAAAATATGCAAGATAAGCGTGAGTGCTATGGATGGCGTTCTCGTAGGGAGACGGGAGCGGATCCATAGTGGTGTATTGGTTGGTGAATATGTGGACTCGTGGGCGCCACTTCAAAAGAGTTACTTGCAGTCGTAGTCCAGGATAGCCACCGAGTCAAAGCTGGCTTGCTGCAGTTAAACTCCACCATCCCCTTTGTTGATAATGATGCATATGTAGTTAGTTCTGATGTAAGTCTTGCTGGGTACATTTGTACTCACGTTTGCCTATTTTATGTTTTGCAGAGAGACTTCGGTCTCACTAGTAGTTTCGCGTGGACTTCGACGTTTAGCTTGTTACCTCAGCTACGATCTTGTGCCCCGACAGGATCTGGTAGATAGTCAGGCTTCTCAGCCTTTTTCATTTCTAGATGTCTATACTCAGACATGATAGCTTCCGCTTGTGCTTTGACTTGTATGCTCTGAATGTTGGGTCATGACACCCCTGTTTGTAATATCTCGCTCCTCGGAGCCTAATGAATAAACTACTTGAGTCGTAGAGTCATTTTGTGATACCATGTTGTATTGCACATATCGAGCATATTGTGTGTATGTTATTGAAATGCTTGGTATGTGTGGGATCTGACTATCTAGTTGTTTATCCTTAGTAGCCTCTCTTACCGGGAAATGTCTCCTAGTGTTTCCACCGAGCCATGGTAGCTTGCTACTGCTCCGGAACACTTAGGCTGGCCGGCATGTGTCCTTCTTCGTTCCTGTGTCTGTCCCTTCGGGGAAATGTCACGCGATGAATACCGGAGTCCTGTTAGCCCGCTACAGCCCGGTTCACCGGAGTCCTGCTAGCCCAGTGCTACAGCCTGGATTCACTCGCTGATGACCGACACGTTCGATGCTGGGTCATGGATGCCTGTCCCTGTAAGTCTGTGCCACTTTGGGTTTACGACTAGCCATGTCAGCCCGGCCTCCTTATCATATGGATGCTAGCGACACTGTCATATACGTGTACCAAAAGGCGCAAACGGTCCCGGGTAAAGGTAAGGCGACACCCGTGGCAATACCGTGCGTGAGGCCGCAAAGTGATATGAAGTGTTACATGCTAGATCTATGTGGCATCGAGTCGGGGTCCTGACAGGGAGAACATGAAGAAATGCCTCCTCCCCGTGCTAGGGAGGAGAAGAAAAGGAAGGCCGCCTCATCGAGGAAGGCCAGGACCCTGAAGAAGGGAAAGGCGTCCCTTCCCGATCAATCCACTACCGCTGCTTTCAGCGATGTGGAGTGGCTGCCAGGGGCAAACCCCGGGCGAGGTCGTAAGTATCTGCATTCCATAATATTTTCCGTGCAACTTTGACCTCATGGTTTGTAATGACGCTGAACACGTATATGCAGTCCGGCCGGATCTGATCTCGAGGAGTCCTCTTCGGAGGAGTCTCTGAAAGAGTCGGGGATGAATTCACTCCCGACGGCAACCTCCCCACGACCTGTGGATGACACCGAGGTATTGTCCCGGAGGATGCCTGAGCAGGAGGCAATGGTTCCAGAGACGCCCCAACACAAAGTCTCGGGCGCAGAACACATGGAGGGTGAGAACCCCATGGATTATGCTGACGGGAGCCATAGCAGGTCTGGCTCCCAGCTGGTTACTGCGCCGGGGCCTACGAAGCTTTCGGATTCCAGTAAGTAGTCCCTCGCGAAGGAGGGCGAGCCGGCCGTGCCGATGACCTCCGCCCAGCCGGAGGCATCGGACAATTTGTTGGAAGTGCTTTGAGGCGCTTCCATCGAGGATGAACACCGTACACTTATGGGTACGGTGATTGAAAAGGTTCGGTCCGCCAAGAGCGGATTGATCGAAGCCCGCACCAGCCTGCTAACAGGCTTTGAGGTAAAGAAAGTGTGAGGAAATATCACCCTATAGACCGTAGCCCCTGATACTCTGATTGGTGTTCGGAAAGAAAAGCCAAATGGAGGGTCAACTAAAAAACCGCAGGAAGCTAATCGTATTTCTCTGTATGATTCAAGCATGCACTGCTGCTGACCACCGATGCACGCACCACTAAGGTTGCCAGAATCAAGCGTGAACTGCGGCAGGCCGAAGAAGAGCTCGGCCTCGTGAAGAAGCAGCTCGAGGCGAACAAAGGTAAGAGAAACCTCGTCCATATGTCGTATAGAGGATAAAAAGTTGGTGATGCTAATAAAAAGCATCATGGCTTTTGATAGGGACCGCGACCGAAGTGGCGTCCCTGAAGGAAGCGCTTTCTGCGGTCGAAGCCAAGGCGGATACGGAGCGCACCGAGCGAGAGAAGCAAGATGCTCGGGTGGGAGAGGTACAGCTGGAGCTCCAGGAGCTCGACAAGAAGTTCGGCTCCCTGGAGCATGACTACAAGATGCAAGCGTCTGAGCTTGCGAAGGCCCTCCAGAGCACGGCCGACGCCAAGGCCGAAGCCCAAAAGGCCCTCCTGGAAATCCAGGTGGCCAAGAAGATAGCGGACGGTAAGGCATTCTTTATGCAAAGCAAGCACGTGGAGGAGTCATTTCTTTTACTCACACGAATTCGGAGCTCTCCAAAGGCATTCACAGATCTGCCACGCAGCATGTCGGATGCCACAGAGTTCTATCGCGGTGAAGAGGGGAGCTCTACGGAGAAGCTGTCCTGGCACCAATATACTGGGGCTGAACACCCGATGCCTCTGAGTGACCAACTGAAGCAGCCGGTCGAACTCCAAAATGTGGCCGAACAGGCCATGAGGAACCTCATAGTCCGGATGTGGCCTGGCGAGCCCCTGCCCGGCAGCTACTTTGGCCTGGTGAAGCGGATGGTGCATGTCTGTCCATGACTAGAAGTTATCAAGCAGTCCGCATGTATTGAGGGTGCCCGACGGGCCTTTGCCCAAGCGAAGATGCATTGGGCCAAACTGGATGCTGAGAAGCTCATGAAGGATGGACCCCCGAAGGGCAAGGAGCATCGCTACCTTGAGATGTATTATAATGGCGTTATGAAAGGCGCTCGGCTTGTGGCGAATGAATGTACTAAGAACATTATTTTCGAGTAAATGTACTCATGTCGTCAGTGTAATATGAGGACGAGTTTGATTGTGCTATATAACACTTTGTTTGATTTAAAATATTACCTTCTTTGCGGCCGTTTATCAAAATCTGAAAGTAGGCCAGTCATCGGCTGCCGCCCCCTTGTAACTAGTACTGGGGTGTTCGTGGAAAACCTAAACACTCTTTTTCCAAATTCTTGGTCCTTTAAGGAGGTGTTTAGCGCAGTGAACCAGGCAATCGGACTATTCGGCTTTATAACTCTCACATGGGCATAGAAGTCTATAATTTTAATTCTGGCGAAGCCCGTAGTATTCGGAAAGCTAAACTAGGGCTTTATACACGCCTAAATAGGGCAAGGCCGATTCCTCGCCTTAAGGGGAAAAAATCTTTAGGTATTTTAGTACCTCATGGACAGCGACCAGCTCTCGCCGCATCATGACGGTCAATTTTCGGCTTTCTCTACTGAGGTGCTCGTCTAGAAGAACCGGGACACAATCGCAGTAGTTCTCCCTGCGCTACTTTAGCTGATATAACGGAACGTAAGGTAACAAAACAAGGTAGCCAGGCTAACCCAAGTATCGACCCAAGACATGATTCGGAGCTGATGCATATAATGCTATAAGTTCGGGGTGCCGCACTGTTGAAAGTGTTCGGGCTTTTCTTACCATTTTATGGGACTCGATAGGAATCCCCTGGCAGACTGAGCGTACCAAGATGTACGGATGCAATATTGAATAAATATTCAATGAAAAATACGAAGATAGTAATAAGAAGCTGACGCTGTGTACTACTTCCAATTTATTTGGACAATACCGCGAGGCCTAGGTGTACAATTAATGCATTAAGCAAAAAGAAATAGGACTATTTGACATGTCCTATCCAAGGGTAGGCTACATGCGGTTATGTAAGGACAGGTATAACGATTATTGAAGAAGGCCACCTGAGTATTCTCTTGTGTGCAATGCCTCTTGCCTCCTTGGTGTGCCTTCTGCGGTGAGTCCGGTTATCCGATCTCTCTGAAGGGGCTGCCTGAAAGTGGGGTCCTCAAAAAAAATAAAAAAGTATGCGGGCCTCATGGCAGCTGAACCACACTCTGGCCGCATTGTCGTCTCGCCTCCACCTATGCCGATGGTATCTTGAGCGCGTAGTTGTGTACGCGTGGCACTAATGCCGCTTGAATAGGGATGGGGTGGAGGCCGGGTTGCTAATCGAGCTCCTGGCGAGCCTGACGGTCCTGTTGCAGGGTACTCTGGACTCGCATGATGGTGTTCGGGGATGTCGTCGTCGAATTGACTGTTTGTCGGAGGAGGCTGCTTTGTACTTCTGCCGCGTGGGCCGCAGTATGCTCTTACGTACGAAGGGAGCGGTCTGTGTTTCCATTGACTGTTATGACCCCGCGAGGTCCTGGCATCTTGAGCTTGAGTTATGCATAGTGTGGTACCGCATTGAAACGAGCGAACGCGGTTCGTCCAAGTTGTGCATGGTAGCCACTATGGAAAGGGACAATATCGAAGGTTAAGTCCTCGCTTCGGAAGTTATCCGGAGATCCGAAGACCACTTCCAGTGTTATTGAGCCCGTGCAGCGGGCCTCTACCCCTAGAATTACACCTTTGAAGGTGGTTTTGGTGGGTTTGATCTGTGATGGATCGATGCCCATTTTGCACACTGTGTCCTGATAAAGTATGTTTAGGCTGCTGCCACCGTCCATCAGGACTCACGTGAGGTGGAATCCGTCGATGATTGGGTCAAGGAACAATGCGGCTGAGACGCCGTGACGGATGCTGGTGGGATGGTCCCTATGATCAAAGGTGATCGGGCAGGATGACCATGGGTTGAATTTTGGGGTGACAGGCTCCATCGCATAGACGTCCCTAAGTGCACGCTTTCGCTCTTGTTTGGGGATGTGAGTGGCATAGATCATGTTCACCGTTTTTACCTGGGGGAGGGAATTTGTTCTGTCCTCCTGTGTTCGGACGCCGGGGCTGCTCGTCATCGTCGCTTTGCAACCCCTTGTCCTTGTTCTCTGCATTTATCTTGCCGGTCTGTTTGAACACCCAGCAATCTCTGTTAGTGTGATTGGCTGGTTTATCGGGGGTGCCGTGAATCTGGCATGAGCGGATTGTTTCTTTTGAACGGCTTCTTTCGATGACTGGATTTGGAGTTGCTGAATCCGGCATTGACAGCCGTATCCTCCAGATTGTTGCCATTGTTTCGATTCTTGTGTCTGTTGTGCCATGGCTTTCCGTTACTGTCACGGATATCTGAAGTGCTAGGATTTCCTGGCGCGGTGTTGCTGCGAGCCAGCCAACTGTCCTCACCCGCGCGAAAGCGGGTCATTAGTGTCGTGAGTGCCGCCATGGTCTTCGGTTTTTCTTGGCCGAGGCGTCGGGCAAGCCAATCGTCATGGATATTATGCTTAAAGGCCGCCAGGGCCTCGGCATCCGGACAATCGACAATTTGGTTTTTTTAGTTAGGAACCGAGTCCAGAATACCCTGGCTGACTCTCCGGGCTATTGGGTAATGTGACTTAAGTCATCAGCATCCGATGGTCACACCTAGGTGCCTTGGAAGTTATCGAGGAATGCATCCTCGCGATTTTCCCAACTGCCAATGGAGCTTGCTGGCAGGCTATTTAGCCAGTGTCTGGCTGGCTCTTTAAGCTTGAGTGGGAGATACTTGATGGCATGTAAGTCATCACCGCGGGCCATGTGAATGTGGAGAAGAAAATCCTCGATCCACACCGCGGGGTCTATTGTGCCGTCGTATGACTCAATGTTGACGGGTTTAAACCCTTCTGGGAATTCATGTTCCATTACTTCATTAGTGAAGCAGAGGGGGTTTGCGGCGCCTCTGTGCCGGGCTATGTCGCGGCGTAGTCCGATTAGGTCTGGTCGGTAATGTCCGGCCCGGCCGGATTTATCAGTACTGTATCCGGTGTGACGATCGGTGTCCTGAGCTATGGCGCGCCCTCGTGATCCGTATATCGATCTTGGTTGTCCTGCGTTGTTTTCCAATATGTCTCGCAGGTCGTGCGTATTGCCCCGGGCCGTAGTGAATCGGCGTGGGGGTGCGGGTTGGTGTCCGACTTGACATGCCGTTTTATCCTGGCCACATGGTGGCCGGTCAACCTCATCTTGTGCTGGAAGTTCAGGCTCTTCGGCCTCTTCTTCTAGCGGTTTATGCTTTGGGTATCCCCTGCTCGGGGGTTCGAGTCTGTATTCCTCGGCTGCCAAGACTTCGGTCCATCTGTCTGCGAGAAGATCTTGGTCTGCTTGGAGCTGCTGCTGCTTCTTTTTCACCTTTCTTGTAGTCGCTATAAGCCTGCGCTTGAAGCACTCCTGCTCTATGGGATCCTCTAGTACGCCGAATTCGTCGTCACCGAGGCTCACCTCGTCTTCGGAGGGAGGCATATAGTTATCGTCTTCCAAGTATCCGTCCGTCGCCTGCTCCTCTCGGCTAGCTGCCCGTGTTCCTGTTCGGCTTGCTTGAAGGTGGGTTGATCAGGATCGTATTCCTCTTCGGCACCATCTGGATTTTCTTCTCTAGTGCCGGTATTGTTGTGGTGATGCTTGGAGCAACGCTTATGATGCCCATGTTTTGCTTTCTTCCTCGAGGGGTTATCTCCCATTGCCTCATCGCCATTGGTTTCTTTGGGAGTATCCACCCTATATATATCATATGAAGAGGTGGCAGTCCAGCGCCCTGTGGGCGGTGGTTCCTGTTGTTCTCCCACATCGTCGTCTATACCGTCAATGTCTTCGGAGTCGAAGTTAAGCACATCGGTCAAATCGTCGACCGTGGCTATTAAGTGGGTGGTGTGTGGGTAACGAATTTCTTCGTCGCCAGCTTCCCACTCGAGCCGGACATAGTTCGGCCAGGAGTCTCCTGACAAAGAGAGAGACCTTAATGAGCCCAACACGTCTCCGAAGGGTGAGTGCTGAAAGATATCCGCGGCGGCGAACTCCATGCCTGGAGCCGAGTTAGATTCGATGGGCACGGATGCGCGTGGTCCGGAACACACTACCGGAGATGAGTCCGGGGTCAGTAGGTACAGATTTCCTGAAGAGAGGAGTCTGTGTTCGGCTCCAACGCCGATGAGTGTGCGGCCTTCGGGGCGGGGTCAATCCACCCATCCTTGGAAGGCACGACCTGCTCTGGAACGAAGTCCGGAGCTGTAGCAGGTGCGATGTTCCGAATACTGTCCGACTGCAGATCTAGGTCATGCACGTCATGATTGTTTGGCGCCCCTGACATGGGCCCGAATCCATCGAAGATCAAGTCTCCGCGGATGTCGGTAGTGTAGTTTAGGTTTCCAAACCTGACCTGCTGGCCAGGGACGTAGCTATCGAGCTAGTCCAGATGGCCAAGCGAGTTGGCCCGCAGTGCGAAGCCGCGGAACACGAAGATCTATCCGGGGAGAAAAGTCTCACCCAGGACAGCGTGGTTGAAGATTGGAGAAGCATATAGCCTTACAACGACGACACAGAAGAACTCTCAATGTCAAAACAGGTGGATCTCGGGTAGGGGGTCCCAAACTGTGCGTCTAAGACTAATGGTAATAGGAGGCTAGGGACACGATGTTTACCCAGGTTCGGGGCCTCTCGATGGAGGTAATACCCTACTTCATGCTTGATTGATCTTGATGATATGAGTATTACAAGAGTTGATCTACCACGAGATCAGAGAGGCTAAACCCTAGAAGCTAGCCTATGGTATGATTGTTGTTGTCCTACGGACTAAACCCTCCAGTTTATATAGATACCGGAGGGGGCTAGGGTTACATAGAGTCGGTTTACAAAGGAGGAGATCTACATCCGAATCGCCAAATTTGCCTCCCACGCCAACGAGAGTCCCATCCGGACACGGGACTAAGTCTTCTGTCTTGTATCTTCATAGTCCAACGGTCCAGCCAAAGTATATAGTCCGGCTGTCCGGATACCCCCTTATCCAGGACTCCCTCAGGCCTAATGGCAGAAGAGAGGAGGAAGGCCAAGGTGTGCCCCCCCAGCCCAAACCGAATTGGACTAGGGCGCCCCCCTTTCCTTCTCTCCTCCATCTCCTTGCCCCTTCTCCTTGTTGGAATAGGAAAGGGGCGGCCGAATCCTACTTGGAGTAGGATTGCCCCCCATGGCGTGCCTCCTCCCCTGGCTGGCCTCCTCCTCCCTCCCCCCTTTATATACATGGGAGGGGGGAACCCTAAAGACACACCAAAGTTTATCTTAGCCGTGTGTGGTGCCCCCTCCATAGAAACACACCTCGTTCATATCGTCATAGTGCTTAGGCGAAGCCCTGCGTCGGTAATGTCATCATGACTGTCACCCCGCCGTCATGCTGAAGAAACTCTTCCTCGGCCTTAGCTGGATCAAGAGTTCGAGGGACGTCACCGAGCTAGACGTGTGCATATCCCGGAGGTGCCGTGCGTTTGGTACTTGATCGGTTGGATCAAGAAGACGTTCGACTACATCAACCGTGTTACTAAACACTTTCGCTTTTGGTCTACGAGGGTGAACGGACACACTCTCCCCGCTCGTTGCTATGCTTCTCCTAGATAGATCTTGCGTGATCGTAGGCAAAATTTTGAAATACTACATTCCCCAACATGTACATCACAAGAGCCGGTGGCTCAGGTGTAATAAGGCCGAAGATGAGCATTATTCCATGGCCGATGGGTCTCCTCCTCCGGTGTGCGTGAGTCCTTGTGGTCTAGAACATCGCTGAGGTAGTATGATCCGTTGTTCAGATTTTTGCTGACCACAAAAGGCCTTTTCCATGGTGGGGATAATTTATGCTTATATGTTTGATCCTGGATGAGCTGGAGCACCAAGTCACCTTCTTGAAAGGTCCGGGTTTTAACCCGACGACTATGATATCGTCGCAGATCTTGCTGGTAGATTGTTGAACGAGCCGCCGCAAGGTCACGCTCCTCATCCACGAGGTCAAGAGCATCCTATCGTGCCTTTCCATTATCAGCATCAACATAAGCCACCATGCGGGCCGAGTCATCACGGATATCACTGGGAATAACCGCCTCTGCTTCGTAAACCATGAAGAAAGGCATATAACCCATGGATTTGTTGGGGGTAGTATTAATACTCCAAAGCACTAAAGGTAACTCCTCAACCCAACAACATGATGTCCTCTGCAAAGGGACCATAAGACGGGGTTTTATGCCTCTCAAGCTTTCTTGATTGGCTCTTTCAGCTTGACCATTGGACTGGGGGTGAACCACAAACGAAACATCAAGACGAATATGTTCACGTTGACAAAATTCTTTCATAGGACCTTTAGACAGATTAGTGCCATTATCAGCTATGATGCTGTGAGGGTAGCCGAAATGAAAAATCACCTTTTTGATCAAGATAGGAATGGGTCGACCCGGACCTGGCCTTGGACCTGGCCCTATGTCTCCAAGGTCAATATGTGAGGCCATGGGTCGGCCCATTTCATCAAAAATTTGTGGCCTCACTAACCCGTTGGGTACATAAGCCCGACCCAAAATTTAGCAAATTCACTCTTATAGCTTTGTTTACACAATTTAGTAAAATAACAAGATCTCATATTTTCACATTCTAATTTCTTTTTGATCCACTATTTATGTAAAGGAATAATTCTGAGGGAAAATGCCATACCTTGGGCGATCTACTCATAGGAATCACGTACTGTGTACAGGAGGCTTGCATGGCAAGGAAACAATCAAATCTAAGGTAAACAACCGTCGTATGCCAAAACGGCTAGTGATTACGTACCAAATACAATACAAGAAGCATACTTAGTTTTTTCTTTTTTGACGGGAACATACATTACTTAACAGTTTACACAGCACTGGACACAAACAAGTAACTTACATAGTACATTTTTATTTTTGTTAAACAACTTACACGGTGTGTTTGTAAATAGCTTTCTTTAGCAAAAGTATGTTTGAAAATAGATACTACCTGTATGAGATTGGGTCGACCCGTCTGACCCATCAGGTCACACGGTGCCGGCTCCACTGACCCATTTACCATTTAGGGCCAACCCACTTGGCCCATTGGCCTCAACTTTTTGGGTCAGGTCGATGACCCAACGGGTCGACGCGGCCCATTCCACTACTGGAATCAGCTTCTTTGCCATCCGCCATGGCAGACGGCAAAGGCATAGATCCCGGACGTCAAGCTTCTTTGCCGTCTGCAAGCAGACGGCAAACTGTCCGTCTGAACAGGTGCCAGCAAAGGCCTTCTTTGGCGTTCGCTTCTTTGAAATGGACGGCAAAGGATTGTGTCGTCCGCCATGTGAGGCCAGCAGATGACAAAGATTCAAAGGTCTTTGCCATTCGCTGACAGACGGCAAAGAGCTTAGCTAGGGCAGCATTTGGAAGCTGCCACATGGCCAGCTATGTCATGTGCCAGGAGACGGCATAGATGGCCTTGTTTGCCAGGTCTATTTGGTCACTTTGTCGTCCGCTTGAAGATGGCAAAATGACCAAATAGGCAGCCAGTGTTCCGAGTTTGCACAGGTGACTGCTGAGGGAGTCCTGGACTAGGGGGTATCCGGACAGCCGGACTGTATACATCGTCCGAACTATTGAAGAGTGAACATACAAGACTCAAGACTTCGGCCCGTGTCCAGATGGGACTCTCCTTTGCGTGGAAGACAAGCTTGGCGATCCAGATATTATGTTCCTTCCTTGTAACCGACTCCATGTAAACCCTAGCTCTCCGATGTCTATATAAACCGGAGAGGATGGTCCTTAGAAGGCCGATCACAATTGCAATCATACCATCTTAGGCTAGCTCTTAGGGTTTAGCCTATACGATCTCGTGGTAGATCTACTCTTGTACTACACATACCTTCAATATTAATCAAGCAGGAAGTAGGGTTTTACCTCCATTGAGAGGGCCCGAACCTGGGTAAACATTAGGTCCCTTGCTTCCTGTTACGATCAGCCTAAGACACACAGATCGGGACCCCCTACCCGAGATCCGCCGGTTTTGACACTGACATTGGTGCTTTCATTGAGAGTTCCTCTGTGTCGTCGCTGCAAGGCTTGATGGCTCATCTTGTTGTCAAGGACGACATCATCTCTGGAGGAACGCTGGCTGTAGGCCAGATTCTCCGACTTGGCAGCTTCATTATGGCCGCCCCATCGGCTGTCGCGCCAACAATGGCCTCTCGGGTCATCACGCATAACCTTCACATCAATCCGGAGCTTGCCGAACAGATGGATCGGATAGAGCTCTCCTCTCTTAATGAGCTCTTGGATCGTATCGCCGCTTTGAGAGTCGCTACGGACTATGACCGGATTGGGCTTAAACCCGACCAGAGGGACATTAGATTCCCGCCGGCCACCCATGAGATAGCGGTAGTGGAGGAACCACACATGGATCGCCCCTCAACTTTGAAGACGAATTATGTCCGGATCACCGAACTCAGTAAGCCAAACACCTACTCAAAGGAAGACATGACCCGAGTCCCAGACTTAGAGTCAGGCATCGGGCCGAAGAGATCGGGTGATACTCCGGACCTCGAACTGTCGGGCTCGGAACCTTCCGTGCCCCCGGGTGTCAGATCGAATCAAAATCCGGATTCAGCCAACGACACTCACTCGGACTTAAACCATCTCTCCCGCACCAGGCAAGAGCCCCTAGAGACAGTACACCATTACTCGACCAGATTCCTCCTTGCGCTGAACAAGGTCGAGGACTACCACGAGGAGGATGTAGTCTCACTTTTCTGCAAAAACTGCACGAACAAAGGACTCCTTAATGCCATGAGTCGCCGTGACATAGTACACTTTGTGGACTTAGCGACCATAGTACAGAAGTAATGTGCGATGGAAAGCACCTGGAAGACCCAAACAGAATTTTGGGATAGTACGGCCCTCAGCAGGACCTTGGTCCGAACTAAACGGCTGAACTCTCGTAAGTCGACAAATTAAATTCCCAAGAAACCAAAACCCGCCCCAGGGCGTGGAACCGTATTGGAAGGGTGGCTCAATGGGCCATGTAAGCTTCATGGTACGCCGGATGGGACACCAACCCATAGAGTTAGGGCATGTTGGATACTCCGGCAGGTAGCTAAAAGTGGCGAGGATCTCCTCGAGAGCCATAAAACAACATCCCGCCAAAGAACACAATACGGTACTAACAGTCTTCGAGACTTTCGCCTCAAACAATAGGCGCAAGCGAGCTCATCGAAGCTCTGCAGAAATCTGCCATGTGGCATAAATAAATCTGTGGAATGACACTGCTATAACTTTCAATACCAGTGACGAACCCCAATTCCAGACTGTCCGGGCACCAGCCGCTTTGGTCCCTAGCCAATAGTGGACGGTTTTCGTCTCACTAAAGTGCTCATGGACGATGGAGGTGGATTAAACCTGATCTACGAAGAAACACTCAAGAAGATGGAAATTGAAAAAGGCCGCATTGAGCAGAGCGGCACATCCTTCAGAGAATTATCCCTAGTCGGGAGGCACGTTATGCGGGGAAAATCGCACTCGATGTGGTATTCGGCACCCCAAAGAATTACAGGTCCGAAGAAATCGTATTCCAAGTGGCCCCTTTCAGTAGCGGATACCACGCCCTTCTAGGGCGGGACGCGTTTGCAAGCTTTGAAGCTATACCCCTTTACTGGTACATGAAGCTTAAAATGCCCGGACCCAATGGAATCATCACTCTAGCTAGTGATCCGGACGTCGCACTCTGCGCTGAAAACAAAACCGCATCACTTGCCTTGGAAGCATTGTCCGAAGCCCTAGCAGCAGAAGAATTAACAACTCTGCGCGCCACCGTGGACAGGGACGACGTGATACTCGACAAACGACCCAAGTCCACCTCATTTAAACCCGCAGATGAGATAGTCAAATTCCAAGTCCACGGACCCCATGAAGACAGCTTCCATCGGGACACAGTTGAGCCCCGCTATGGACGCCGCACTGTGAGACTTCTTACGCGAGAATTGGGACATTTTCGCTTGGCACCCATCGGACATGCCGGGCATCCCGCGCGAATTGGCCGAACACAGCCTTAACATTCTAAAGGGATACAAACCTTGTCAAACAAACCCTAAGGCGATTTTCAGAGCCCAAACGGCAAGCCATGGGGGAGGAGCTAGCCAAGCTACTGGAGGCCGGATTCATCAGAGATATCAAACATCCGGATTGGCTGGTGAACTTGGTAATGGTAGCAAAGAAGGACAAATCCTGGCGCCTGTGCGTCGATTTCAAAGACCTTAACAAGGCTTGCGCCAAGGAACCCTTTCCCCTCCCTCGCATCGATCAAATCATCGATGCCACAGCAGGACACGACTCGCTGTGTTTCCTTGACGCATACTCTAGATACCATCAAATAAAGATGGCAGAGTCCGACAAAGCTGCAACAACTTTCATAACGCCATATGGCCCTTTCTGCTTCAATAGTATGCCTTTCGGGCTTAAGAATGCCGGCGCAACCTACCAACGCATGATTCAAACATGCCTGGAAAAGCAAATCGGCAAAACAGTGGAGGCATACGTGGACGACGTAGTCATAAAAACAAGACACGTCGAAACCCTAATAGATGACTTGAGGCTTACGTTCGACAACCTACGAACATACGACATCAAGTTGAATCCGGAGAAATGCGTTTTTGGCGTCCCCTCTGGAAAACTGCTGGGCTTCATCATTTCCAATAGAGGAATTGAAGCTAATCCGGCAAAAATCCGAGCTTTGTCGCAGTTGGCTATACCAACAGACCTCAAACACATCCAGAAACTAGCTGGATGCATGGCTGCGTTGAGCCGCTTTATCTCCAGGTTAGGAGAAAAGGCATTGCCCCTTTACCGCCTTCTTCGGTGCACCAAACACTTTGTGTGGACAGATGCAGCCGCGGCCGGAATCGATGAAATAAAGACCTTATTGGCTAGTAATCCAGTCCTAACAACGCCAAATATAGGCGAACCTATGTTGTTGTACATAGCTGCAACACAACAAGTCGTACGCGCAGTACTCGTCGTCGAACGAGAGGTTGACGGATAGAAATTCCCGCTACAGAAGCCGGTTTATTACGTATCCACGGTCCTCACCCCATGCAAATCCCGATACCCACACTATCAAAAAATAGCATACGCGGTCTTCATGTCATGCCGAAAGCTACGACACTACTTTCAAGAGTGTTCGATTACAGTGGCCTCTGAAGTACCACTAAATGACATAATAAATAACTGCGATGCCACGGGCCGGATTGCTAAATGGGACATCGAGCTCCTTCCGTTTGACATAACATACAAGCCTTGTCGGGCTATCAAGTTGCAAGTACTAGCTGACTTCGTCGCCGAATGGACGGAAGCCGAACTCCCTAAAGAGTACGGCGCATACTCCAACTGGATCATGCACTTCGACGGCTCTAAAATGGTGGCCGGATTGGGAGCGGGCGTAGTCCTGACCTCTCCCACCGGAGACACGGTCCAATACGTCCTCCAAATAGGATACACAGACTCCAACAATGCAGCCGAATATGAGGCTCTGTTGCACGGTCTTCGGATGGCAGTCTCTATGGGCATTCAACACCTAGAGGTACGCGGGGATTCAAACCTCGCTATATCACAAATAAACGGAGAGTTTATGCCAAGGATCCGAAAATGGCGGCATACCATAACGCCGTACTTAAAATGTCAGCTCGGTTCGAGGGGCTCGAATTCCACCATGTGGCTCGACAAAACAATCAGGCGACAGATGTCCTTGCCCGCATCGGCGCTAAACGCGACCCTGTCCCACCTAACATATTCCTGGAAAGGCTGTTCAAGCCATCCGTGGTGTGGGAAGGGGAGTCCGGCAATACCAGCACAGATCCGAATACATCCCCAGATTCCGAACTATCAGACATAATCAGAGGCTCTACCACCGAAATAACATCGTCAGCTCACGAAATAATGACTATCATTGCCCCGTGGACTGAGCCTTTCCTGGCCTACCTAAATAGGCAGGAGCTCCTCGAAGATCAAAATGAAGCATGCTGCATCGTTCGGCGTTCTAAAGCTTACAAGGTCCATGAAGGGGAACTCTATAAGAAAAGTGCCACTAGAGTGCTCCAAAGGTGCATCTCCGAAGAGGAAGGGCGGCAGCTCTTGGCTGAAATCCATGAGCACTAGTCAGCAAGGCCTTCCGTACAGGTTTTTATTGGCCGATGGCCCGAGCGGACACGCAGGACCTCGTCCAACACTGCGTCGGTTGCCAGCTCTTTGCCAATCAGAGTCATATGCCCCCTACCGCTCTCCAAACAATCCCCATAACTTGGCCTTTCATGGTCTGGGGGCTGGATAAGGTTGGACCCCTTAAAGGGGGAAGCCACAAGAAAAAATACTTATTGGTCATGGTAGACAAGTTCACCAAATGGATAGAAGCCAAACCAGTGAAAACGGTCGAATCCAGACAAGTAATAGACTTTATATCCGGGGTCGTACACCAATACGGTGACCCCCACAGCATCATCACCGATAATGGCTCAAATTTCACGGCCGATGAGGTGAAATCTTGGTGCGGAAACATGGGCATTAAGCTCGACTATGCATCCGTCTACCATCCCCAAACAAATGGCCAGGTTGAACGGGCAAACGGTCTCATCATGAGCGGCATCAAACCCAGACTAGTGCGATCCTTGACAGAGTCGGATACTCATTGGGTCGAGGAGCTCGACTCCGTACTCTGGGGGCTGCGGACCACGCCGAATCGGACCACCGGATATACACCATTTTTTATGGTGTACGGCACGGAAGCAGTACTACCTTGCGACATAATGCATGATTCGCCACGCGTACGCATGTACGAAGAGAAGGAAGCCGAGTTAGATCGGCAGGATAACTTGGACGCCTTGGAGGAGGAGTGCGATGTCACTAAGGCCCGTTCCGCTTTCTATCAGCAACATGCTCGACGATACCAAAGCAGAGAAGTGCGGGCCAAAACTTATAATATTGGTGAGCTCGTTCTACGCATACCGGAGAAGAAGAAGGACAAGCTCAAATCCAAGTGGGAAGGTCCCTTCGTCATCGACAAAGTTCTCACCGCAGGAGCGTACCACTTACGTAATGTGTTCGACTACAGAATCGAGCCAAACCCATAGAACGCGGCCAGACTCCGGAGATTCTACGCCTAGCACCGAACTCTTCCTTTCTCGATCTTTTTCCTTTCTCGTCTCCTTACTGCCTCCCTTTTTAATTATGCTCCCTCCTTATTCCTTTCTCGATCTTTTTCCTTTCACACATACTATTTAATACAGTATGGACTTTCGGACTACTCCGGCCGCACTATGTGGGTAGGCTCTACCTGGGGGCTTCCTATACGGAAGCTAAATATAAATTACTCTCAGGGCTTTTTGCCCGTCACACATGAGTTTCTTTTTCCATGTGTGCCTTTTCTTCACCATTATATGCATCAATATGACTTAAGATGTGGCCAAGCTGGGTTGCCTGGCTCCTGTGTTTATGCCCTACGTTCTCGTTAATTCGGCTAGGGCATAAGGGGAGCACCTCTGCGATTGTTACTGCCGGTTGAGCCGGATGTGTACCTCAGACTGGGTGAAGCCGAAAGCTAGTTTCCTTAAGAAAATATTCGGTCGGTGAACAAAAGATGTCTTCGTTTATCATAACATAAATCCCCAGAAGTTTTGTATCCTGCGCCTTTGTTCGCAGTCCGGACATGTGCATTGTCGCATGCCTACCCAGGGAAAGGAACCCTTAACGGAACTATTCTCTCTAGAAGATGTTTCTTACTATCCATGTAATATAACATAACTAGTTGGGTACTTGTCTGTTCAAGCACTTATGACCCCTACGCCTGGTTTCCATGCATACTCCGGTTTTGTATTATCGAGCGGGTATTCGGACACACCCCGGACTTTAGGATCCTGGGGCTGAAGCAAAAAAGTCCGCCATGAGAAATGATTTTAATCCGGCTAGGGGCTACTTATGTCCATCGAATTACACAGTCATTTGGATTGACTACATTCAACTTTTATACCATCCAACAGGCTATCTAGCTTACAATACTGTTGAGAATACTTTGCGGCTAACGCCACCTGGTCATATACTAGACTCACGGGAATTTCTTGCCCATCTGGCACTGCCGGTCCGAACTCGGCCATATGGTTCGGGCCCAGCTTGGTGTAGCGCGTCTTCACCATAGCCCATGCTTCTCTTGCACCTTGTCGGCAGGCTGATATCTTCCACAAACGGAAGCGCCACCGTGCTCCTTGAAGCATGTCCACAAGCCCCCCATGCCATTTGGCAGGGAGCTTGATGGCCACAGAGACTGCGCAATGCCCTGCATCACCTGCCGAGCTCGCTCATGCAGTTGTGAGAGGTCCTGCAGTAAACCACCTGCAGATGCGGGCATCTCCTCCTCAGGGCGACACGTTAGCATTCCTACAAACACAACTTTTTCAATATACTTCCTCGTTGAACTATGCTACAGTTTGTTTAGGCACTTACAATAAATGCCGCGGCAAAGCCTTCTGTTCTCCTTCACGGAGTCTGCCAGCTGCGTGCGGACGTCCTTCAATTCCACATCCAGCCGAACATTGGCATCTTGGAGTATATTCTTATCATGCTTAACTTGCATAAGAATGCGCTCACCGGCCTTTAGTTGCCTCTGGAGATGCGACTCGTCATCCCTCCCGCCCTCCGGATTTACTCCAGGGTTATCTGCAGAATTTTCTGTTAAATTCATCATACCACCCAGTTGCTAACCGGTACATTTTCGTACGATCAAGATAAATTTACCGGATGAGGCCTTCTAGGATTCCTCTAGCCTGGCAACCGTGGCCCTTGGTCGAGTCTTGCACTCCTCTAGCCCCGAGACAATTGCTCATTCTTATCTACAAGAACCTGTGCATAAATTGATACTTCAAACTGTTGTTCCAAATGTTTCAAGTCTCAGGGGCTACTGCTATACATGCTTATCAAACTTTCTTACCCGTATATCTTTGGTATACTGGTCCGTCGCCCGGGCAAGCCCACCTTGAGCAGCCCGGATGTATGCGTCTCCCGAATTGAAAGCATTAAATGCCTGTTTGGAAAAGATATTGTTGTGAAGTACGGCCCGTCGACGTTGGTGATTCATGGTGCTCTCTACTTCGGAATTTGTGGCAGAGAGCATATCTGCGTCCTCTCTCGGAGGACCATGCAGCATCGGCCCTGCGTCCGCCTCCTCTCTTGAAGTCGGTTCTGGAGCCCGACTAGTGGAGGCGTGGTTGGCAGTATCTCCGGATATAGTCCGGATACTCCTCTTCCTACCAGGATGTAAAGGGCACTGTTATACTTCAAATAACAATAAATTACATGACAGGTGGTTTCCTTACCTCTATAAAGGCGTGTCGGCCCTAACTGCCTTCCTCTTGAGCCTGCCCAATCCGGACGCCTGTGGCTGACGAGTCCCTAGGGGCTCGGCCCTGTGTTCCGAACGTCGCCCCTGCAAAAACAGGACACTTCAGGGATAAGGCGTGACATCAGGAAAGAGTCCTCTTCGGAGGATCGAGTCTTCAGCTTGACTTACACGCGTCAAAGGTAGCAGTCCGGGATAATCAGCGGTAATAGCCACTGAAGCACCGTCACGGCTCGCCCGATAAAATGTCTCATCGACAAGCTCCACGGACGCATCCGGGTCTGCTTCGAGTCCTGGATCCAGGGCCCTTCCGGGGTCCTCTGGCTGCGGGGAAGGGCTGGAGATTCCTTCTACGACCCTCCTCAGTACCTGCTCGGAAATATCGAGGCAGGCAATGTTAGCAAAGAACGCCACGATAAGTGAAGCGACAAAATAAATGACGACTTACACAGTTTGGGGGATTGTACATGGAGAATCCGTCTTGCGGTTTGATATGAAGGAAGTGTTCCTCTTCTTCTTTATACAGATCGGACAATATCATTGCCAGAGCAGTGGCGGAGTCCGAACCCTTACGGCCGCAACGGGTGGCATCGTCTATCCCGTTGAAATGCCAGATGGGAATTCCCCGATATTGAAGCGGCTGCACTCCCCGCATTATGCATATTGCCATGACCTCGACTATCGACAGTCTAGATTTGGCCAGTAATTTAATCCTGCTCATCAGGAAGTGTATTTCCCTGGTATCCTCTTCTTGGTGGCCTCGGGGGCGCCAGCTTAGGCGTGCCCTCGGCGGGGTGTTACTGAACTCAGGAAGTCCTGTCCGGACTGGATCCGGAAGGGGGACATCGTCAATATAAAACCACTCTGAAGCCCAGTTCTCTGGTGCCTTCTTGGGCGTGCCGGATAGGTATCCGATCTCAGTGATACGCCATACTTCGGCCCTGCCCACTTGACATAGGGACTTTCCCTGGGTGCGGGGGGACAAGGCAGAACAGCTTCTTCCATAAAACGAAATGAGCCTTGCAGCCTAGAAATAGCTCGCAAAGGGCGACATACCCTGCTATATGTAGCACGGAGGCTGGGGTAAGGTTGTGCAACTGGAGGCCATAGAACTCCAGGAGCCCACGGAGGAATGGATGAATGGGAAACCCGATGCCCCTTAATAGATGCGAAATGAGGCATATTCGCTCCTTTGGAGATGGATTAGGGGATTTCTCCACTTGCTCTCCGCCGTTATAGGTAGCTATTCCGGCTCGGACGGGGACCGCGAACGCCGGTGGGAGAAGCCCTTGGGTTTGCAACTTTATCAAACGGCTATGCGAAACTGAACACTCTCCCCAGTCCCCGGGTTTGGGGCAAGGCGAGCGAGCAGAAGAGCTGCGATGACTGGCCATGTTGGAATGGTTTTTTCCGGGCACTCTGTTGGATGCTTGCTCGAGGAGGGAGAGTGAGGTTTGGATCTGGGAATCCCCGTCTCTTCAAATAGACTGTTAGCCCGAAGGACCGAGGGTATGCCTCGACTCCTCGCATTCGCTCGACACATGGAAATGGTCATTATTAAAGCACTAAAGCCAAGGAGTACAACATTGATGGGATGCCGGACACTGTTCGTCGTGATGGGTACATCGGAGTATTTGGAGAGGGATCCCGCCTTGCAATGCCAAAAACAAGAATGTGTGCCGGACTCATCATCATTGAAGTCTGGTTCAGGGGCTACTGAGGGAGTCCTGGATTAGGGGGTATCCGGACAGCCGGACTGTATACATCGTCCGGACTATTGAAGCGTGAAGATACAAGACACAAGACTTCGGCCCGTGTCCGGATGGGACTCTCCTTTGCGTGGAAGACAAGCTTGGCGATCCGGATATTATGTTCCTTCCTTGTAACCGATTCCATGTAAACCCTAGCTCTCCGGTGTCTATATAAACCGGAGAGGATGGTCCTTAGAAGGCCGATCACTATTGCAATCATACCATCATAGGCTAGCTCTTAGGGTTTAGCCTCTATGATCTCATGGTAGATCTACTCTTGTACTACACATACCTTCAATATTAATCAAGCAGGAAGTAGGGTTTTACCTCCATCGAGAGGGCCCAAACCTGGGTAAACCTTGTGTCCCTTGCTTCCTGTTACCATCAGCCTAAGACGAACAGATCGGGACCCCCCTACCCGAGATCCGCCGGTTTTGACATCGACAACTGCCACGTGTCCTCTTTGCCGTTTGCTAGCGGACGGAAAAGCTCTTTTTCGTCCACTAGCGGACGACAAAGAGGCTATACATCCCTGTTTTTATTTGAATCCAATTAATTAGACATGGTTTCAAACACAGATATACATGCATACATATCCAAGATATACAATAGCATGTCCAACAACATATTTCATCAAATCCAACAACATAGTTCAACAAAGTCCAACATATCAATATATACATAACCAGGAACAAGTTTCCAACAACATATCCATATAGACATACATATCCAAACAAGTTTTCATAAACAACAAGGAAGCACAAGAAGAATCTTACACTCCATGAATCCAAGCTTCCTCATGTAAAGCAAAGGTGCAAATTGGGAAAGATGTAGGTTAGAAGAAGAAGAAGAAGAAGAAGAAGAAGAAGAAGAAGAAGAAGAAGAAGAAGAAGAAGATTTTTTTCTTCTCTTTCTTTTTCTCCTCTCCTCTTCTTTATCTTCTTCTTCTTCTAACTAAGGTAGGTAAAAATGCCATTTTATTGCTAAGCTAGGTAAATAGGTCATTTTGGGGCTTAGTAAGGTTATTATGTCATTTTCAAGGAAAATAAGCTAAGTCTATATCATTTTGGGGGTAACAAAGATTATCATGCCATTTTTGACCTAAGTATGCTAAGTATGTCATAAATGAACTCAATAAGCTAAGTATAGCTCATTTTTTATCTAACTTAGGTAATTATGCCATTTAGGAGGAAAATAAGCTAAGTATCCATTTGTAAAGCAAAACATTAGAGAAAACTTACCCTCATCACAACAAATATGATGAAGATTGCAACTAAGGTAACAATTGATCCAATGGCATAATGATAACAAGCCTCATTATCAATGGCAAATTTGTAATCTCCTTAAGCTTCAAGCGCATTACAACCATCTTCAAGTGCATTGCATTCATCTTCATCTTGTGATCATCGATGACATCGATAACATACAACTCCAATGTCATCTTCTCTTCTTCAATTCTTTTAATTTTTTCTTTGAAATACTAATTTTCTTTTTCAACTACATTTAACTTCTCTACAAGAGGATCGGTTTCCAATTCAGGTTGACATACCTCTTAGATTAAAATATCTCTATGTCAACTTGATGGCCATAATTGTCAAAAACGCGAAATGCAACAAATAGGTATGAAAGAGAATTAGCACATCCGAATCATAAAGCGGGCGAGGGCCAATGGGGACGGACATCAACACCATGGAACTATGTACAAGAAACAATCATACAAAGTAAGAAAATTATACATACCAACTATATAAATCATACCATCATACAAATAACTATATAAATCAAGTACAACATAAATATTTGAAAACCTAATAATCACTATTGGTAATGACATGCTCATCATCATCATTAATAAATGCATCATCATCATCACTATCAGTAATGACGTGCTCATCATCATCATTAATAAATGCATCATAATGTGGAACGCCACCTTTACGCAATCATTCAAGCATTGACAAGTCATGTGCAGCAGTAACTTCTTCTTCTTCTGGCTCTTCTTGTTCCGGCTCAGGGGTGAAGTTGGATTCACTATCGTTGTCTACTTCAATGTTATGGGGTGGAGTAGAGCGATTCTTGAAACATTTTTTGGAAAGAAGTGTTTCTTGGACGGATTTTCCTTTGTCATATGTGTCTTGGTTAATGTGAGGTTGATAATCCTCTTCATTGGGGGTAGGTGGTCTAACACGTGGCGTCACTTCATAAACAACATCCCAACCACTGAGATTTGGATCACTTTGACAGGCCCACGGTAGATAGGAAACTTGGGTCGCCTGTTGAGCCGTAATATAGACATCGAGAACATCCAAATGGGTGCTTTGTTTGATTTCGACTAGCCTTATATGTTCATGAGTCCTTCTAGTCTCCCTCGGCTAGAACCAATAACATCTAAAGACTATGATGTTTGGTGGGTTTTCACCATAGAATTGACGTTCATAAATTGCTTCAACTCTTCCATAATACTCGATACCTCCTTCGCCGATGGTAGAGACACAACAATTTGTAGAATTTCGGTCGGCCATAGATAGCTCTTTGCCATAGGTATGAAAGCGATACCCATTGATGTCGTAATTGTCAAATGGACAGACCTTATAGTCAAAACCCATAGCTATATGTCTCAATTCGACATCCACAATCTCTGAATTAGCATACTAGTTTAATACGAAAGGATTGTTCCATTAGTCGCAAATTAGCCAAAGAAATGAAAGGGTCTAATGGAAATTACCTTTTTTTTAACCAAGAGATGAAATCGGGATATTCGCCTCCTTGCTTTGCCAGAAGCTCATACTCTTCGACGGAATCCTTTTGGATCACCGCTCCATACGAGAATATCGTGATGTATCGTCTGCATCAAATATCCAGGAATAAGAGTAGTTCAAAGGAATTAGAAGTTGTGAGACAATGTAACGAGATCTTACTCGATGTACGGCCGCACTTCTGTTAGGTTGTTAAAGAGATACAACAAAATGGACCGCCGTTCTTCAACATCCAATGATACTGGTTTCCAACCATTGGCTGGTGCGAGATTCCCTTTGAATAAGCTGAGGTTGGATTGACCCTTTTTAGGGTCCTCAGTATTGTACCGAGGCTTCGAATTATGCAAATGATGATTTTTGGCTTCGTAGTGTGCTGTCACGAAGGTTGCTGCCTCCTCAGTGATGAATGCCTCGGTCATCGATGCTTCTATTCTGTGTTTATTTTTTCATTTTGCTTGAAGCAACTTCTACATCCTCTCAGTTGAGCAGCACCAACGATTTTGCACGGGCCCTCCCAATTGTGCCTCGGTCGGGAGATGCAAAATCAAGTGTTGCATTGGATTAAAGAAGCTTGGCGGAAAGATCATCTCTAACTTGCAGATCAACTCCGGCGCCAACTGTTCCATTTCTTCTAGGAGGCCAGGCGATAGTTCTTTCGCACAAAGAACATGGAAGAAATAGCTCAACTCTGCCAGTACTAGCCATTCATCCTCAGGGATGAAGCCACGCAACATCACCGGCATTATCCGCTCAATCCGTATGTGCCAATCATGACTTTTTTAGATAATATGTGCCAATCCATATCTGCTCCCCTCTTTAGATTTGATGCATACCCATCGGGGAACATGAACTGCATTTTCACCCACAAAATAATTTCCTTCATAGATGGCCTTCCAAGATTGAACCATGCCTTTGGATTCGTCCAGTTCCGCTTTCCTTTCGGTTCTTGCATGTTTTGTAACGGTCTATCACATAGCTCCTCTTGATCGTCTCTAGCCTTAGTATTATCCTTTGATTTCCCCTCTATGCCGAACAATGTACCAAAAATGGCTTCAGCGATATTCTTTTCATTGTGCGTCATGTCGATGTTGTGTGGGCAAAGGATGTCTTTGAAGTAAGGCAGAAGCATGTCCTGTGAGTCCAGGCGTGTTCCTTATTATACCCCTTGAAATACCCTGGACGCTCTGGATCTAGCTCGAGAGCTTTTAACTGATCTAGGGTCTGTTGGCCTATCAACATAGGTGGTGCAGAGTGTTTACAACACTACCTTTGATGAAGTTCTTCTTGTCTTTCCTGAACTTATGGCGAGGATGTAGAAACGGTCTATGCAAGTCGAAGCAACTATACTTGTGCCCTGCCGTCAGCCAATGAAACTCAAGAGCTCCCTTGCATGTGGGGCACGGGAACCTTCCATGCACACACCAGCCAACGAATAGGCCATCCACCGGCAAGTCATGCGTCGAGTACATGTACCAGGCACGCATTATGAAGTTCTCTTTGCTAAAGGCGTCGTATGTCTTGAACCCATTATCCCAAGCTTCTTGCAATTCGTCCTTAAGTGGCTGCATGTACACATTCATATTCTTCCCAGATAGTTGGGCCCTGGAATTATCAACGTCGGGAAAATGTTCTTTCTTTGCATAATCTGCCGGGGGGGGGGATTGAGTGGAATGACAAACACGGGCCAATAGTTGTATGGGGCTTCCATCTGACCAAACACACTGAACCCATCTGTGCTGACGGCGACTCGAGGATGCCTTGGATCTGCCGTTTTTTCCTTATGTAATGCATCAAAGCGTTTCCACGCTTCACCATCCGATGTGTGCACCATCATCATATTCCGTCTGCATCTAGTTCAGTTCTTTTGACAGTTTTGTGCCATGTCATCTGTCTGGTAGTCTCTTCGACTATTTAAAGACGTTGAAGTCTTGGTACGATTGGCATATACCGAAGAACATTAGCGGGTTATTTTGGTCTGTGTCTTCTCACCCATACCATTATCTACCAGAACACACCTGGAAGAATTGCAAATGGGACAATAGTTCAAGTCCTCATACTGAAGCCGAAATAATATACATCCTTTCTCATAGGCATATATCTTCTCATAGGGCATCTTAAGAGCACGGAGGATTTTGTCTGACTGGTACAGGTTTGGAGGTAGCACATGGCCTTTGGGTAGAAATCGTCCGAATAATGTCATCATCACGTCGTAGCATTCTCTGCCCAAGTTGAATTGAGCCTTCAAAACCATTATTTGTGAGATGGCATCCAACTGACAAAGCTTAGTGTGATTGTGGAGAGGACGTTTTGAGGCCTTTGCAGATTCCTCCATCTCCTCGTCCGAGGTCCGAGCATCGTCAAAGTCTTGCACCATGGCTGCGGTCCAGGTACCATGCTCCTCGGTGCGACGACGAACCACCTCGGCCCTAGCATGTTGGGCGGACTCACCATGTAATGTCCAGAACATGTAATCAGGTGTAAAACCAAACTTCTGCCTGTCTTTACTCATTTCAAGCTCGTCCCTCTTTTTATAGTTGTCGCACCGGGCATAGGGGCACCAGCTTAATTCCTGGACATTTGCAAATGCGGCTCTAACAAACCCCTTGGTTTTTGTTAACCATTCCTCGGTCCAAACTTTTTAACTAGTGTAACCGGTGTACATTCACGCACGATCACTCATATTAACTTCCTATTGGACACACAAGAAATATATACATAATTAAGCAAACCATATCCATCAGTTAATGGAGTTTGTCAGTTTTATTACGTCCATGCAACCTACATGCTAATAGGTAAAGATAGGTCCTAATCCCACCCGAGTATGTGTAGATTGGGTTCGTTTTCCCATGCTCTACTCTGGATCCAACGCAAAATTTCGGCAGCACCTCCCCATTGTTCTCCTGATACACGTCTCGGCAATAAGCAGAGAGGATGTGTACTCGAAGAACAATAGGGAGGCACTGGCGAAATTCTGAATCGGATCCGGAGCAGAGCATATGGGAAAATGAACCTAATCTACACATACTTGGGTTGTCCATGGATAACATTGGATAATACGAAAGAATCTTGATTATAAATATGCAAATGCATGCATATTTATAGATGTAACCCTTTCAAATGGGAGACGCATAGTGGTAATGCATACTGATGATTGACGCCTATAGCCAGCAAGTTTCATCGGCACGAAGACCGGAATAGAGCAAATGAAGGGGGGAGGGGGAGATGTCATTTGTGCTCACCAACGAACGCAGGGGCGGAGCTCATCGAAGACTAGACCCTCGCAGCGATGAAATAACTGCACATTTAAATCAAAAGATGAGTAACATAGCAAGTATTCGACACCGACGGCCACATGTACCTCGCACTGAGGATACTTACTATTTATGGTACCGTCAACACCAAGGGACCCCCTAACCCGCTCGTCCCCGGGTAAACTAAATAGCAACTACCGGTGCAAGTTACATGAGGCGGTCGGCGTTGAACACTAGATCCACATCACACAAGTGAAGCCGGCGCCCGGCGTCCCACAACAATAGTTCTGGTGGCCGATGACGGTCGAACACCTTGGAGAATTTGTCTGGCAGCCTCAAGTTTCAACACTTAGCGTTCAATCGTCATCTCTGAGGCTGCTAGACAAATTCGGAATGGTGTCTGACCTCCATCGACGCGGAGAACTGTTGCTGCTGTACGCAGGACCCCTGTGTCACTTGTGGGACGTGGATGTAGTATTCGACACCGACGGCCACATGTACCTTGCACTGACGATACTTGCTATTTTGGGTACCATCGACACCGAGGGCCCCCCTAATTAACCCCCTAATTTGCAATGGTGTTCGACCACTATCGACTTTGAGAATAGTTGCTTTGGGACACCGGACGTCGGCGTCACTTGTGGGACGTGGATGTAGTGTCGGGGTGTGGGTCGGGGTGTCTTTTTCTTCTTCTTCTTCTTCTTCTTCTTCTTCTTCTTCTTCTTCTTCTTCTTCTTCTTCTTCTTCTTCTTCTTCTTCTTCTTCTTCTTCTTCTTTCTCTTTTTTCCTCAGGTATGGCGAAGCACGGTCGACGGGTCCGAGCACTCGGACCGGGGGTTCTTAGCATGGGCGTTGGGACCGGCGAGACCCACTGGCTCGACCATCTATTCCCTCGGCAACCCTCTTCCTTTTTCCCTTTTTGCTCTTCTTCTACTTATTATTCTATATTTCAATTTTTTCTTCTTCTAATTATCTAAACGTAAAACTGGCAGTAACCTAATCCTACCACTATAACCTAAACCTAAACACAAAAAACAGTAGAAAAAAACCACCTTCGCTCGGTGGTGGTGGAGAAGGCGGCGGGCGCCGTCGGGGCGGGGCGGCGAGCCATGGGGTGGTGTGAGGCGGGACGGCAAGCCGGGCTGACCGGGCGCCGCGGCAGGGGTGGTGCGGCAAGCCGAGGAGGGGCGGCAGGGGTGGGGCGGCGAGCAGAGGCGGGACGATGGGGCGAGGTGCCGGCCGGGGCGTGGCGGCGAGGCGGTGTGGCGATGGGGCGGCGGGATGGTCGGGCGATGGGGCAGGGCGGCGTGGCAGCGGGCCAAAGGGGCGATGGGACGGGGCGGCGGGGCGAGGTGGCGGGGTAGAGCGGTGGTCGAGGGCGGTGGGCCAATGGGGCGATGGGACGGGGTGGCAGGGCGAGGTGGCGGGGCGGAGCGGTGGTCGAGGGCGGCGGCGCGGGTGGTGAAAGAGGAGATCAAGAGAAAGAGTGGTGGGGGCGCAGGCGCGGCCCCTTTTCCGCTAGTAGTTCACAGTTCTTTGTCTTCTGCTAGCAGATGGCAAAGAGCGTACCTAGTGGGGTGGGGCCTGGGGGAAACGGACGACCTAACGGCCATTTTCTTTGCCGTCTGCTGGCGGACGACAACGAAGTTTTAGCGTCAGCCGGTAGACGGCAAAGAAAATGGCTGTTAGGTCGTCGTCGTAAGCCCGCCACCCACCCTCTTCGCAGTCAGCTAGCAGACGGCAAAGGAGCTTTGTCGTCCGCTAGCTGACAGCAAAGCCTTCCGTTGCCGTCCACTGCCTATTTGGCGTCCATTTTCTGGTGGCTAATTGCAAAGTCTGTCTTTGCCGTCCGCTAGCTGACGGCCAAGAGTCGGCAGGCAACAAATTTGCTGATTCCAGTAGTATTCCCATCTTGACTTTTTTATGAACTGAGCCGCCATTGCCGCGTCATACTTGCTGATTGGCTCTGCCTCAACCCACCTTGTGAATTTTTCAACTGCCACCAAGAGGTGAGCCTTTTTGTCCTTGGATCTTTTAAAAGGCCCAACCTTATCCAGCCCCCAGACTGTAAATGGCAAAGTATTTGCAATCATCCTCAATTCTTGAGCCGACACATGAGCTCGTCTGGAAAATTTCTGATAGCCATCACATTTGCTAACCGGATCCTCTACATCAGCATGAGCCGTTAGGCAATAGAACCCATAACTAAAAGCTTTAGCCACGAGAGACTTAGAACCGGAATGATGGCCACAATCCCCTTCATGAATCTCTCGTAGAATCTCACGGCCCTCCTAAGGAGATATACAACACTGAAACACCCCTTTGACACTGCACCGGTGCAACTCACCCTTAACAATGGTCATTGACTTAGACCGCCGGGTTATCTGTCTGGCCAGAGTTCCGTCTTCAGATAATTCACCCTGGGTCATATAACCCAAATACGGTAATGTCCAATCAGGAATAACATGGAGAGCCGCCACCAACTATGCCTCCGGGTGAGTGATAGCAAGATCCTCCTCCGTAAGCAATTTAACTAAAGGCTTATTCAAAATATTAAGGAAAATATTAGGAGGTACCGGCTTACGCTGGGATCCCAGCCGGCTTAAAGCACCAGCTGCCTCGTTTTTCCTGTGATCAACGTGTTCCACTTGATAACCCTTGAGATGACCAGCAATAGCATCAACCTGTCGGCAATAAGCCGCCATGAGTGGGTCTTTGGAATCCCAAGTTCCTGAAACTTGCTGAGCCACCAAATCTGGGTCGCCAAAGCACCTTACCTGGCTTAGATTCATCTCTTTAGCCCTCCGAAGACCATGGAGCAATGCCTCATACTCAGTTGCGTTGTTAGTACAAGGGAACATCAACCTTAAAACATAACAAAATTTATCACCTCGTGGGGTAGTCAAAATAACTCCAGCCCCCGAGCCTTCCAACTACAATGCTCTATGGATGAAGGGGAGGAGCAAGGCAGCGCAGAGTACCAGCAGTGGCACCAAAGTGAGGCAGAGAAGTCGACCAACCTGCGATGGCTCGGGGGAGGATGGATTGGCTAGAGCGCATGACGACGGGGAGCGTCGCTCGGAGACCCTGAGCACGAAACAAAGAAGCTGGCAATGGTGTCGGGATAGCACTCACCGGAGACCCTAGCTCAAGTCGCAGGTCTTAAGTCACATGCCACCCCGCACGTAGAAGGCATGATGGAGCGAACAAGGAGGCAGCAGTGTCGCGGATCACTGAGGTGGCACAACCCAATCTGTCTGAGGAGTCAACGGCCAAAGGATTAGAGCGGGATGAATCGTATGGGGAGTATGCGATGTGAATGGGAGAGAGGGGGTACCAGAGGAGGAGGCAGGTGCATGGAGCGGAGCGCTAGAAATTAAATAATCTATTGATTCCTGGGAAGGATGGATGGAGTTTCTACTTTCGAGGAAGAAGACGAGGGAATTAAAAGGGAGGGGTGGGGTCTCTTGGAGGAGATCGGTTCAGCTTGGACCGATGCATGGGGGAGTTGATTTCTCGTCCTACCTAATATAACGCCAGGTAGCACTACAAAAAAAATACACGTCTGTGATGATACGTGTTTGTCACATTAGGTCGCATTTTCCGTCATGCATGTACATCCATGACGATTTTATGACAGAATCAAGATAGTCATACCTGTGCTGTCGTAGAAGTGTTCCATGACATTACCAAAATTATCATCAGGGAAGTGTCCACTTCTATGAGTATAAATCACGTGTCACAGAAGTGCTTTCGTCAAGGGTGACCGACACGTGGCATCCATCGTAACGGAACACCGTTAAGCTATCGGGTCCGGTTTTGGATCCGATAACCCGTTAACAGCCCAGACCAATGGGTATTTTCCATGTGTAAAATCATCATTGGCAGGAGGAAACACGTGTCAGCTCTGCGTTGGCACATGTGTCACTCCTCCAATTGGCGAGATGCGCCTATGATAATTTGACACGTGTACCGGCCCAAAAGTGGCCCATAAAGTTTAAATGGGCCGGCCCAAGTAAAGGCCCACAACATTTTTCCGGACCATAATGGGCCATCCCAGCTAAAGGCCCATGAGATTTTGCGGACCATAATGGGCTGGCCTAGCTAAAGGCCCACAAGATTTAGCGGGCCATAATTGGCCGGCCCATGGTAAAGGCCCACGAGATTTTGTGGACCGTAATGGGTTGGCCAAGCTAAAGGCCCACATGATTTAGTGGGCCATAATGGGACGGCACAGGTAATGGCCCACGAGATTTTGCGGACCATAATGGGCGGGCCTAGCTAAAGGCCCACAAGATTTTGCAGGCCATAACGGGCCGACCCAGGTAAAGGCCCATAAGATTTTTGCGGGCCATAATGTGTCAGCCCAGGTAAAGGCCCCCAAGATTTTTGCGGACCATAATGGGCCAGCCCATCTAAAGGCCCATGAGTTTTCACCAACATTAATGGGCCAGCCCAGCGGTAGGCCCGCAATATTTTGAGGACCCTAGCAGGCCGGCCCATTAACTGGTTGCCATGTTTTGGGCCAAATGCCGGCCCATATTTGATCCGGTCCATTAATGGCCTGCCACATTCTGGGCCTAATAGTGGCCCATATGAGATCCGGCCGGTTAAAAGCCTACCACATTCTGGGCCAAATTACGGCCCAGATCAGGTCCAACCCTTTAAGAGGCATTGGGCTAAATTATGGCCCATATGAGATTCGACCTGTCAACTGGATGCTATGCTTTTGGGCCCACTTCCTAAAGGCCCATTTAGTAATTTGTCATGATATTTGTTTCAGCCTGTTAAGGGCCCATTTATCATTTCAGCCCTATATTAATTTCAGCCTGTTAAAAGCCCGTCATATCGGTTTGCATCCGGCCTGCTCGCAGCCGATAATCTGATTTGGCCAAACATGGACCGAGACAATTTTGGCTTGTTAAAAGCACGTGATTTGATTGGCACAATCATTGGCCGGGGTCCATTTCGGGCTGTTGCCGGCCCGTGACCTGTTCGGCATGTTTCAGACCCAACCTACTTCTAAGCCTCATAAAAGCCCTTGAGTTTTCTTCCGAAAAGGGGGCTGGCGGTTTATTCGTCCTATTAAAGGCCCGAATCTACTAGTGGGCCAATTTATATTTAGTCCTTTTAACGGACCAAGATGACGGGGCCCGTGATGCGGATCATACATCATGATTGCATGACGACCCGATTATGTATCGTAATTTTACGGTTTGGCCGGTTTATTGCAAAGACATGATATATATATATATATATATATATATATATATATATATAGTAAAATAACTGCAACATCGTGAATAAGAAAAAACCTAGACTATACAATAAAGAAATTATGGCATATTACATCCACTGGGCATCAAAGTTCTCCACTATGATAATAAAGCACAAGCAGATAGCAGATTACATACACTGGGCTTCAAAGATCGCCACCAGTGCAAATAAACACGCCGACAAAATAATATACAAAACTGACAACACTTCAATAGAGTTCAAGAAAGGTTAGCCCTGTTGGGGAGCAGTAGCGCAAGCAGCTGAGCAAGCTGATGAGACTGCTCTTGTTTAACACTTATATCCTCCTCACTCTGAAAGATAAAAAAGCAGACAAATGGCAGGTTTTGCACATAAAAGTATCAGTGCTGACAATTCTTCCCATTTCTTACTAACGAATAAAGTGACACAGTTTAAATTTGCATTAACACAATACGGTATAAACAGTTGTTGTAGTCATGCCTAACCAAATATACACAACAAAGTTTGAAGGCTTGAGAAGGACAAACTTGCATTATTGGTGAAGACAGGCTCTATAAAGCCCTTGTCCATGCTGATGGGGGGGGGGCAATTCAAGAACTTTACCATAAAATCTTCTCCATAGGCATTGCCTTTATTCCACATTTTGTTAAGAGTAAATGTAGATGCGATAATATAATAAAAAATGGAGAATATTTAATATAAGATGAAGAGTGATGCTACATAACCAAGTAGCTATAAATGTAAGTACAACGATACAGGCAAAAGGTACAACCTAGAGCAATGCACAGCTAAACTTCTTCAGTACCATTGGTGTTATCCAACCTTATGGTAAGAGTAAATATAGATCTTATGTGTATAAAATGGAGGGCCAAGAAAAATAAGCTGCAAAGTGATGGTACATGAACAACTACCTGTCAGTATAAGTACACTGATAAAGGACAACACGTACTTACAAGAACAATGCAGAGCTAAAAAAATTCATTGGCATTGGATATATTCCACACTAACGTAACCATTCATATAGACACTACTAAGAAAAGGCCTACTACTGGCGCACCAGTTTTGCCTACTAATGACACACTACTGGTGCGCCACTAGTACCATGCCACTAGTATTATATACTAATGGTGCACCACTGGTGCACCGTTAGTATCTGGTATACTAATGGCGCACCACGCCGTGCGCCATTAGTATAGAGAAACATGCGCCATTAGTATGCCTCCCAGGGGGCCATATATACCAATGTGATTCGGCATACTAATGGTGCACTGTGGTGTGATGCGCCATTAGTATCCTTTGGCATGCTAATGGTGCACTGTGTTGTGATGCGCCATTAGTATCCTTTGGCATACTAATGGCGCACTGTGGGGTGATGCGCCATTAGTATTAATATTATGTTTTTTTTGTTTTTTTCTGATTTTTTCACAGGTTACAAAATATATTATTTGACAGAATATAGATAGCACCACACAACAACAACAGATTCATCGAATACAATAGAAGGTAAGTCTCTGAATACAATTCATCATATTAGTCTCCGAATACAAAAGACCGAACGAAGATAGAACATTACAAGTCTCGGAGACCGCGAGTAGTGAGTTTGTCTTCACATTACAAGTCGATATCGATCATCTAAACTACCATCACATAGAAGAGAGTTGCGTTCATCACGATGAGCATCATCGCGATAAAACTGTTCTTCACCCGGTTCCTCCAATGCTCCCTCCTCACTCCATCTAGATAGCGGGCGTATCTAGATTCCGCCTCCGCCCTAGTGGTGTACCCTTTGTAACTGTTACCGCTGAAATGGTGAACCTGTCTCCGACACTCCTCCCAGTCATCGTAGACTCCGGGAACCTTACCCTTGTACATGACATACGACGACATCTCTATGCACAAGCCAAACAACAGACAATACATAAGCAATATATAAGTATGCAACAAAAGCATCGGAAGAGAAAAGCAAGACATTAATAGCATGATTCATGGTCCTACTAATAAATAGCATCAATTACATCTAAGTTGAATGACTGTCCAAACCAAAGAGACATACAAGTTCATTAAAGTTTAATTACAACATGAGTTAATCGATGTTTCAGAACTACAAATAGCATCACTACTTTTGACTCGACTCATGGGACCGGAGCGTGGATGAAGCCGCCGTCTTTCATGATGGTCATGAAGTCGCGGGCGTTGTCAGCCTACATTTGAAGCGTTGTGTCTATCTCACTGTTGGACGGTTGCTCTCTAAGGTAGAAATGCCCCGAGGTACGAAGGACATCTTGATGGATGATTTCTGCAATCTCTGACTGGATGCGATAGAATTCTTGTCGGAGGTTCGCGTCCTGGATTGCCGCCAAGCTTGCGGCCCAATCTTTGACATTATTTGGTACCAGAAGGCGATTATGGTCCCGTACGATCGCCCTCATGTGATGGAGGGCGTAGTAGGCATCCTTCTGACCGCCAGGCGGCTTCTTGACGCAGGGGAATGTCGTATTGTGGGTGAACACGTGCCTGCCGTACCTACGAACTGGCCTCTTAAAGGTGCCTCCAGATGTGGCATAGTCGGGGAGAGCATCATCAAGAAGTTTCTTGATATTTGTGTAGTCTATCTTGGAGTCACGGTCCGGGTCGAAATACGTGGCCATGGAATACTTCAGGATTAAGAGGATGAGTGTGCAATGTGTGTCACTGCACAGAACACGGAATGTTAGAAAAAAAAGAACGATCGAAATCTAAGAAATCATATGTTACGGGGCGGTGAGGGGATGACTTACTCGGGAAAGTAAGGCACGAGGAAGTTATCCTTATCTGGGTTTGCCAGAATGATGCCTCGAGGTGTGAACTCGCGACTTGCCGGTCCGAAGCGCTGCCCAAGATCTTGGCACGCATGTAGAAGGGGTCAACTATCATGATGTCCGGGGTCTTGTCTCGAATGATCTGCATCTCCATACTCAGCGAAAACAGCCGAACGAAGGTGTAGTGCAGCGGAGGAAGATTAAACATAGCAAAGATGTCATCAAACCGCAGGATGATCGTACCCCCGATGGCGCCATCCACAAAGCCCTTGCCCTCTGGCACCTTGGCCATGAAAACCGGGTATGCCACATCATTCTGGGAGAGACGCATCTTCTCAAAAGAAAAACGCTGTCATGCAGACTCCGCATAGCACCGGTTGCAGCATTGAGCATATTTGTCAGTAGCATCGCCCTAGCCGCCACGTGCACCCTCCTAGAGATATCCTTAGGTGAAGGTGGCTCGTCCTGAGCACGGATCGTACTTGGTGTCGTCTGGCTCGCACTGGCGCCCTTGTTAGTCTTTCATTTCCGTCCCTTCTGCTTGATCTGGTGTAATGGGACCGAGTTCTGCTCACGGACCGCCTTCTTGAGCATGTTGGGGATGATAATATTTCGCACCTCAGCTATCTGAGGCTCGGTGAAGGCGGGAGCTGGAGGCGTCTCCTGAGAACTGAACGCCAGACGACGCCTGTTGCAATTGGATTTCTCCGCCGTACCAGCTAGATCGCAGTCGTCTTGGTTGGGTTCCTGAGAAGGAGGCCCGCAGAACTCGTCACCGTACCCATGTTCGGAAAAGTACTTATCGACGTTGGTAAATGTACTGTCGTTGTTGTCGTCGTCATCCGGATCCTGTGCCATATGCATGTCCGGATCCTGTGCCATAGGGATGTCCGGCATGTCCGGTAGCGTTGCGGCGTTCTTGCCATGCCTTGGTGCCGACACGACTGGCGGTCTTGTCTGTGGGGTGGTGTCCCTCGCCCCCAAATGAATCTGGCTCTTCGGCCAAAGCAGGGGCCAGTTTACGCAGGTGCTAAGGGTCATCTCATCTTCTTCGTCGGCACCAGCGGTTCGAATCAGAGGTAACAGCTCGTCGCAGCCTGGCAGCACCCAAACCAGTTCAATCCTATACATTGTGGGTGGCATCGGATTACCGTGGACCACGGGGTTGCCCATTTGAACGATTTTGCCCTTGGCGACATCGACCAACTCGCCACCCACGAAGTGAAGGAGAGTGCAAGGAAGGTCGGCGGCGCCCTGCAAAAACATGTAGGGCGTCAGGGATGCCCAGTCAAAGGCAAGGAGATGAAGTCATCGGCCGAGAGGCTTAGTTACCGTGATGCCATCGAGCTCGCCTAATGTCGAGGCACCGCCAATGGCGAGCGTGCAACTGACGGAGGGGCCGCTTGCTGGCGAGGTGCTGGCCGGCGTTCACCCGGGTGCGTTAAGCTCCAATACCGGTGCTGGCGCCGGAGACACGAATACCGCCTCCGCCGTAGACACCAATGTCGCCGCCTAAGACACCAATGGCGCCGCCTGCGCGTTGTGCGAGTTGCTGGCCATGAAGCTGGGAACCGGGGGAGGCCCCTGTTGGCCGCCCGCAATCCATGTCGTCAGCCCCTGAATCAACGTAGGCACCATGGCAGTGAACATCGTTCCCAGTTGTACTTGCACTTGCTCTTGGATAATCTCCGGAGTTCGCGCCACTTGTTCCTTGAGTGCTTCAACCTCGTGCGACTAGCTTTCCGAGCTGGTCTTTTTCTCCTTTCGCCCACCAGCGGTATAGTATGATGACCATTTTGTGGACAAGCCTTTGCCGGCCAGACGACTAGCTAACGACGGCTTACTGAGCTTATCCTTGTTTTTCATTACGTTCAACGCCCTATTTAAAGGGGTGTCAAAATGAGAGCTCTGAGACGACCCCGCGCTACTGCTTTCAGTTTCCTGCGGAAGGAACATGAACCATTTAGAAATATTGGGGATTAATTAGAGTGCAACCATATGGAGCTAATTAAGCGGGGGTGTATTCCTTACCAGAACAAGCTCAAGCGCCCTGGTCTTCGGATCCATGGTAAGATCCTTTGTTACCGGGTCCTCCTTGTACTAGGCCCTGACATAGTTCCTGGTCTGCCTGTCACGGTATTTCTCAAAGTGGGCCGGTAGGCCTTGGTCGGCACGCTCTGCGTCCTCCTTGTCCCATGTAGGCTCTGCCACTCTGTAACCGTCGGGACTGAGTTGGTGGACCCCTAAGTTCAACTCCTGCATTTCTTTTCCCCACTGACTTGATTCGGAGGTTGCGCTGCTCTCGCACTTGATCATGTACTCCTTGTAGTCATCTTCGCTGATGAAAGGATATTTCGCCTTGATCTTCTCATAACTATCACCTTTTTCAATCATTGCCTTCACCGTGCTTTTCCAAGTAGACAGGGCCGTGCTCATCTTCGTGAGGGCGGCACTGTTCACTTTATCCCCTGAGAGGCGTGTGTTTGCAAAGGCAGCGGAGAGCTTGTATCGTTTGTGCAGCTTCGTGAAGAGGAGGTTGCGCAAATTCCCTCGGTCCTTATGTCTTAGGTTCTCGGTGTTGATCGAGACGGTGCTCCGGAGAATGCACCCGAGCTGAACCGAGTACCCGTTGACTAATTCTTTGGGTGCCGTTGGATGCCCGTCGGAGTTCACTTCAGTAAATTCCTCCTTGATGGTGCCGAGCACGCTCGGGCGCCGGTCCTTCCGTTGCCTCTTCAGTCTTCTGCCATCTGTGTGTGCGCCGCCATCATCAGTGGTGGCATCCTCAGCGACACCATCAGTGGTGTCATCCCCGATGCCACTAGGGGTTCTGTAGTCAGGATCGGTGTCTTCCGCGGCATCCTCGTAGCGGTGAGGTTCTTCCTCCAACTCCTGGGACAGCTCCCAGAATTGCTTGCCGCCCGAACCGCCGACCTCATCGTTGTGAGCCATGTTTCGCTCTAAATAGGAAAAAAGTTTGGTCAAGAAGTTGGTTATTGTCAAGGAACAAGATCATGGTCTCATCATTTAGGGTTTGTCAACACCGAGGCATCCTAAAAGCTAAGCTTTTATCATTTAGGGTTTGTCGATGTCGAGGCACCCTAAAAGCCTAAGCGTACATCATTTAGGTTCTCATCGACACCGAGGCACCCTAAAAGCCAAGGTTTCATCATTTAGGGTTTGTCGACGCCGAGGCACCCTAAATGCTAAGTTAAGTTTTCATCATTTAGGGTTTATCAATGCCGAGGCACCCTAGGTTGGGCCTAAGCACTTGGCACTAATCACTTGGCTCTATTGCCACCTATGTTGGGTTTATCATCTAGGGTTTATCGATGCTAAGGAAAATTCACGGAAAATTTCAGCATGACCTTTGCTGAAAATAGGACATATGGAGTACCCGAATTTGCTAGAACAGAAGTTAATCGACATTCCGGCAAACTCAAGGGCCTCTCGGGGTACCTGCAAAATCATCACGACACGAAGGGCCTCTCAAGGGCCTCAAGCGGCAACGCGTCTCCCAGGACCCCATTTTTTTGCTAAATTTCTTTGAGCAACAATCAGAGCAGAAAATTCAACATATTTCTATACAATAGCACTGTAAAGATGAAGAACAGTTCTACAACAGCCCATTTATATACAACAACATCTTTGGTCGTACCAATCTCTGAAACAATTCAAATCTGAACTGTATCTCTGGTCATACAAATTTCTGAAACAATTCAAATCTGAACTGTATCTTTGGTCATACAAATCTCTGAAACTATACAAATCTGAAATATATAATTGGTCATACACATTTATGGAACTGATCAAATCTGAACTTTATCTTTGGTCATACAAATCTCTGAAACTATACAAATCTGTGGTCATACAAATTTACGGAACTAATCAAATCTGAACTGTATCTTGCATAGGCACCACTACTGCAAGTGCCATACTACTGCAGTGCCATACTGCTGCAAGTGCTATACTACTGCAGAGAATTATGCCCACTTGAGTTGGATTTAATGACCTCGATAGACTGTCACTGGCAGTAAGAGAGTAGCACTACTAGTACTAGCCTTGTACTACTTGTAATGGAAGAATATGAAATAGTGCTAGTACACAGGTACAAATTATAATCAGTAGGAAAATATCATCATAATAATATCATCATTAAGTAGGAAAACAACTTTAGCTAGGTCAGTTCTGAACTACATATGGCAATCTCACTTCTGGGAAAGGAGCATCATCATACACATATATATGTATAACAATTGACAGGAGCTTCATCATTTTTAGTAACAACAATAGATATATAACAATTGGAAGCAAACAGATGTACACATAAGATAAAAATGTAGTGCTGAAAGTTTAATGCTTACAAAAGACTTGCTGAAATAGAGAAAAATATGGAGTCACCAAGCTGGCTAAGAAACTCCCAAAGTCCTCTAGCAAATCCAAGATCTAATCCTGTTACACACAGCATAACAATTTAAGATAATTAGGATAAGGATAGTAGGAAATGAAAAAGAAAGAGCTCAAAAAACAATCACAACAGCAAAATAATAAAAACCTTAGGTAAGCATTATCAGACCAGAAAACAAGACATGCATAGAATATATTTGAGAAATCAACCAATATTAAACAAGAACAAGCATGTAGTACTGACCACTACCTTGACAATCAGCAGTTTAACTCTGTTTTCTTTCTCGTCAACAAGTGAAATAACTTCAGAAGTCCTGTAACCTGGGAGATATAAGCAAACGATTTGACTTAGATTTTAGTATTTGGTAGTCTAATTAGCAAGACAAAGTATGCAATGGTGATGCCCTAATGGAAGTAATAACAACATGACAGCAAACAACCAACAAACATGATGGGCTTAAGATTAATGAACCAACATCGACAAACCAGATGGACAGAGATGTAGTGAGAGGAAAATTCTTTTCTGAAGTTTTTATTTGTTTTTGAATCTGTTCCCAAAGTCAGCCAGAACAAACACAACATTATTATATATGATGCGCTTGCTCCTTGCTGCCTTGTACACTTAGGAGCTCACTGAAAAGCAATGACATATTCATGATCTAGTTTAGCAGCAGGTTGCAATATTCCCCCTAATTGCAAGATGCATCATTTCTAATTAATTAGGAGACAACCTACCTAGGAGGTCTCTGATTCGTTTATACCGTCAATAAAAAAATTCTACAAGAAAAAAAAGTAGGCCAAATAAAACCCCCATTTTCGGAGCTACACCTACATGAAGGTATTAATCACAGAGAAGAAAAATAGGGGATGGGGGCACGGGGTATCTATCATCACAGCATAGTCATCTCAGTTTATACCAGTTGCAGTTAGTAGTGAGTTTGCAATATGGAATCATGATGACATATTACAACCAGCATTAGGGAACTAATTAATGCACTTATCCCTACAAATGATACTCATGCATGATCTAGTTACTCTAGCCAGGTTGTGATATTACAGGCAGCATCAGTAATGGAGTTGCATCATGGAATGGAAGCAAAAGAAGGCAGTGCAGGAGAAAGCAGAGGCAGGTTGCAATTTTTTTATCAAATTGATGAGTTGAGTGCTAATAATAAGTAACACATGTCACTTCCATTAGGGCATCATCTTCCTACAACTACTCATCTTCAGCAGCACATGATACTGCTACTGTATCTAATACAACAACATGACACTTGTTACTGTATCTAATCTTCCTACAACTACTGTATCTACAATAGTAGCACATAATACTGCTACTGTATCTACAACTACAACTACTACAACAACATAAAACTACTATGCATCATCTTCCTACAACTACTCACCTTCAGAAGCAAGCAAGCAGCAACCAGCAGATTACTTGTTTAATACAACATGACACTTGCCGCAAAGCAACAACAGCAGTATGTAGGGCGCGACCCGGGCGTACGCGCACGCGCGAGGGAGCCGGCCGGCGAGCGGCGGCAGCGGCGCGGGAGGGCGCAGCCTGGCCGCGATGGGGCTTGCACGGTGCGGGGGAGCAAAGTCCAGCGGCAGCAGTAGTTTAACAGAAGCAGCGGCAGTGGTTTCGGCGGGCGCGGGCGGAGAGGTAGGCGGTGGTGGCATGACGGCTGCAGGTGAAAGCAGCAGCGAGTAACGACAAATGCAGGCGGCCGCGCGTGCTATACAGGGATGCGAGCAGGGGGGCCGACGAGGGTTGTACCTTCGCAGTGGCGAGGAGGCACGATGGCGACGCGGGCGGCAGCGAGATCCTCATGGTGGGGGCGGAGAGACGATGCGGGCTCCTCTTTGTCCTCCTCCTGGTCCTCCTCCTCCGGCTCAGTGCGCGGGGGCGGCGGCGCGGGGGAGCTACAGTAGTGGGGGGCGCGGTGGCACCGGGGAGCTGAGGTGGTGGGGGCACGGGGGTGCCGGGGCGGCGGGCGTGGAGTCCGGCGGGGGTCAGGACGGCGGCGGCGGGGCAGCGCGTGGGTGGATCTGGCGAGGGAGAAGGACGGGGATCTGGCAAGAGGGAGAGGGAGGAGTTAGCTAGGGGGAACCTTACTACTGGCGCACCCCGGAGCGATGCGCCATTAGTATGTTTTTTAGATAGCAATGGCGCACCCGCGGTAAGTGTGCCATTAGTAATCTTTTTTTTATATAGCAATGGCGCACCAGCGAGAAGTGCGCCATTAGTAAACTTTTTTTTATATAGCAATGGCGCACCAGCCATGGGTGCGCCATAAGTAATTTTTTTAATTTTTTGTTGCATCTAATAATTTTTTAGAGTATGAATATGAATATGAAACAGTAATAATTTGTAATAAAAACAGTAATAATTTTTAATAAAAACAGTAATATTTTTTTAAAAAAATATCATCAAATTTGTTATTTGAAAATATTTATGAATATTAAAAAATATCATCAAATTTATTATTTGAAAATATCATCAAAATTGTTATTTGAAAATATAATCAATTTTTTTTTCCAATTTTAGTTGCATTCATTTGTGACGGTGGAGCGGGCCGGGGAGGGTGCAGGGGGTCATCGGTGGCGGTGGAGTGGGGGAGGGTGCGGTGGGTCGTCGGCGGCTGTGGAGCGGGGATGGGTGCGGTGGGTCATCGGCGACGGTGGAGCGGGGGAGAGGGTGCGGTGGGTCGTCGTGGGTGGTGGAGCAGGGGAGGGTGCGGGGGGTCGGCGGCGGCGGCCGGTGGAGCGGGGGAGGGTGCGGTGGGTCGTCGATGGCAGTGGAGCGGGGGAGGGTGCGGGGGGTCGGCGGCGGCGGCCGGTGGAGCGGGGGAGGGTGCGGTGGGTCGTCGGCGGCGGTGGAGCGGGAGACGGTGCGGTTTGTCGTCCGCGGCGGTGGAGCGGGGAGGGTGCGGGGGTCGGCGGCGGCGGCCGGTGGAGCGGGGAGGGTGTGGTGGGTCGTCGGCGGCGGCGATGGAGCGGGGAGAGGGTGCGGTGGGTCGTCGGCGGCGGCGATGGAGCGGGGGAGAGGGTGCGGGGGATGCTCGGGGACGAGGGGGACCGGATCTGGCGAGGTGGGATAGCGATCGAGATGGAGGGGGATCGAGATCGAGTGTCCATGAAATTTAAAAACATTCATGAGTTCAAAAAGTGCCCATGAAATACAATCGAGAAATGAAGGCTACAATTTAAATACAATCGATCTTAGCTAGCTATCTGTTCACAATCTTAGCTAGCTATGCAGTTCTTCTCTTGAACGGACGTTCTTTAGGTAGGGTGGTCCTGCTTCTTCTTGTGGTGTATGCTGATACTTCATCATCGTCGTCATGTTCCATCTTCGGGTCCCCGTACTTGTCGAAGTCTTGCTCATTAGCGACTCCACCCATTCTGATGATCTTCCTTTTGCCTCTCCTCACGACAACGCGACTGAGCTTTGGCGGGTCGGTAATGAAGAAGCATTGGTCCACTTGGGAAGCCAGTACCCATGGCTCATTTTTCGTTGACGTTTGCGCCCGCGGTCTTGGATTTTGCTTCGGGTATAACCATGGTGGTTAAATACCGGTCTTATTCTATGACGCTCTTGGCCCATCTGACACGGAACATCGGGACCTTCTCTCCAGCGTAGCTCAGCAACCAGATCTCCTCGATCCTTCCATAGTATCTGTCCTTGTCGTTACCGCTGTAGGATTCCATCGTTACCCCGGAGTTCTGATAACCATCGCTCTTCCTGTCCTTTACCTCGGTGTAGAATGTGTAGCCGTTGATATCGTATGCCTTATACGTCATCAGGTTGTGCTCGACGCCCTGTGACAAGGCGAATATGAGTTGTTCTTCCGCGGAAGAATCCTCGTGTAAAGGGTACGACAGAAGCTTCTGCTTGAACCAACGCGTGAAACATGAGTTGTGCTCTTTGATTGTACGTCTCGGTCATTATACGTCTTCTCAATAAAGGTTTTGTGCTCTACCACCCAAGGATCAACCACGTCTATGTGTTGTAGCGCGACTAGGTTTGCTCTTTCAAAGTCGGCGAGTCGACCCTCGAAGTCGACATGCATTTTGCGGCGACCCTCACGGTGACCCCATCCAGCGAGCCTGCCGAGGTGCCTGTTGACGGGAAGACCAACGGGGTTCTCGATGCCTAGATAATTCGTGCAGTAGGAGATGCACTCTTCGGTCAGAAAGCCCATGGCTATGCTTCCCTCTGGGCGTGACATGTTGCGAACGTATCCTTTGATGACACCATTCATCCTTTCGAACGACATCATACTGTGCAGGAACGTCGGCCCGAGTTGGATGATATCCTCCACGATATGGACCAGCAGATGCACCATAACATCGAAGAATGCGGGCGGGAAGTACATCTCAAGCTCGCATAGTATCACCACGATCTCTTCCTATAGACTTCTGAGTTGCCTCACGCCAACCGACTTCCGAGAGATGACATTGAAAAAGTTACATAGGCCAAATAGCGTTTCACGGACATGCGCGTCCATGATCCCACAGATTGCAACTAGAAGTATCTGCGTCATCAGCACGTGACAGTCGTGAGACTTCATCCCGCTGAACTTCTGCTTCGCTGGGTCTAGGTATCTGCTTATCTTCCCCGCGTAACCGTAAGGAAGTTTTACTCCTATGAGGCAGGAGAAAAACTGATCGATCTCCTCCTGACTTAGAGTGAAGCACGCGGGAGGGTAGTCATTTCCGGTCTTCTTGGCCTTTTTGCCTTTGCGACGACTTTCCGTGTCCTGCTTGAAGCTCCTCCCTGATGCCCATTGATTTCAAGTCTGCCCTTGCTTTCGGCCCATCTTTGGTCCTCTCTGGCATGTTGAGTAGGGTACCAAGCAGAATCTCGCACACATTCTTCGTGATATGCATGACATCAAGGCTGTGAGGCACACGGTGGATCTTCCAGTACGGCAAGTCCCAGAAAACAAACCTCATTTTCCATACCTTCAGCAGCGGCTCTGGCGCCTTTCGCTTCTTTCCCGGCTCTGGCACCTTTTGCTTCTTTCCCGGCAGTGGGCAATCTTTCCAATTTATCAACAACTCGTCTATTTCCTCACCGCACCTCGTACGCGGGCGTCTTTGTGGTTCGGTTTCACCATCGAATAGATCCTTGCCTTTCTTCCATGGGTCATCATCGCGAAGCCACCTTCGATGTTCCATGAACACGGCGATACGTTGTGTCATCCATGCACCTAACACATCTAGAAAATCCGTGGACCACCTACCCCGCGACATATTTGTAACCGAGATAGTCGTGCACCATCGTGAGCAGTGCGGCTCTCATAGGGAAATATTCTTTCAGTGCAGCGTCCCACGTATTGCCTGGCGTTTTCCACAATGTGTCTAGCTCCTCTTTCAGCAGCCCCAGATACAGATTGATGCCGTTTCCTGGTTGTTTCGGCCCTTCAATTAGCATACTCATGTGAATGTACTTCCTCTTCATGCACAACTAGGGGGGAAGGTTGTACATCCACACAAACACAGGCCAGGTGCTATGTGTGCTTCTCTGGCTGCCAATGGATTGACTCCATCGGTGCTCGCGCCCAGCACGATGTTCCTTGGATCCTTCCCAAATTCTAGGTGTTCGAAGTTCAATGCTTGCCACTGGCTCCCATCCCTAGGGTGACTTAGCATCTTGAATTTTTTCTTTATCTCCAGATCATTTGCGTCATCTTCTGGCTTCTTCTCCTCCCTATCCATGTGCCAACTCAGGAGATTTGCTACCTTAGGGTCCGCGAAATACCACTGCAGACGAGGAGTGATGGGAAAGTACCACACCACTTTTCGAGGAGCTTTCTTCCGCTTCTTGTATCGAGTGACGCCGCACACCGGACATATGGTAGACTCTGCGTGCTCGTCCCGATAAATGATGCAATTGTTCATGCACACATGGTATTTCACGTGCGGTAAATCCAGAGGACACACGATTTTCTTCGCCTCCTCGAAACTGGTCGGGCACTTGTTCCCATTGGGAAGACGTTCGCGCCAGAATGTCATGTTCTCGTTGAAGCATGCGTCGGTCATTTTGTGTTTTACCTTCATCTCCAGAGCCATGAGTGTTACTTTCAAGCGGGTATCCTCGGGCCTGCATCCTTCATACAATGGAGTAACCGTGTCTATCTCCAGTTGATCCAGCTTGGCTTTCTCTCGGGCGGCAGCTCTTGCGTTATCCGTCTGCTTGAGAAACATCTCTTGAATATGAGGGTCCTGCACCCAACCCATCGATGGTCCATCGTCGTCTGCTTCGCCGGCATCTTCATCTTCATGGTCATGCCCTTCGTCTGCTCCGGCATCTTCCTCATCATCATGTCCTGCATCTTCTACATGATGAATGTGTACAGCATCACGATCGTGATCATGTCCTAGAGATTCTTCATCTTCTCGCCTGCCCGAGCCGCAGTGGTTGTCTTGCTACCCTTCCTCATTTCTTGCCCGGCCCCATGGACGACTTCATAGTCATCTTCATCACCTTGCCACTGATAGCCATCCATGAAACCACGCAAGAGTAGGTGGTCCCGCACCTGCTCGTAATCCGGGTCCGCAATAAGGCTCTTCAGCTTGCATCTTCGACACGGACATCTTATCTCCGTCTCGTTCTTTTGAAGCATCTCGGCCTTCGTGGAGCTCAAAAACCTATTCACGATCCCTTCGGTCATCCTGCGGACCATTGTCGCCTGCAGGGTAGAGCAAAACGATATTTTAGAACCAAGAAAAATTTTGGCATGACTTTCCCTAAAAATAGGACCAAAAAGAATGCATAGTGCCAAAATTCTCACCGAAACGGAAATGAATCAACATTCCGGCAAAATATTGGCAACTATCGCATTTCAAATACCGGTACCTGCAAACTCAAACATATATGCAACACCACAAACATATGCAACACCACGAACATACATAGATCTAGCTAGGCCACAAAAAGTGCATGTGCATGTTGTTGGAGGGAGAACAACATAAAGATAGCTTCCCCCCTTACTTACCTATCAACAAAAGGTAATTTAACCACTTAATTTGGATGAATCTATGGTGCAAATGACGTGAGGAGGAGGAGGCAGCCAGGACAAGCTTGGAGGAGGAGGTGGAGACAATGAACTGGGGAAAGTGAGTGGTTAGGTGTGGCTGTCCAAAATATCTCGTTGGTCCCAGGTTACTAATGGCGCACCACTTGCAAATGCGCCATTAGTAACCCTAGTTACTAATGGCGCACCTACAGGTGTTGCGCCATTAGTAGTTTTGCAAAAAAATAATATCTATATAATAATGGCGCACCGTGGCATAGTGCGCCATTACTAGTTTAAAGTAGTAATGGCGCACTATGCCACGATGCGCCATTAGTAGTTTTGCAAAAAAAAGAATAAAAAAACAACAGTAGTGGCGCACTGTGTGGCCGGTGCGCCATTACTAGTTAGAAGTACTAATGGCGCACTATGCACTGGTGCGCCATTAGTATGTTTGGAAAAATAAAAAAAATCTTACTAGTGGTGCACCACTTGTCCGGTGCGCCATTAGTGTCTTTCACACTAATGGCGCACCAGCACATGGTGCGCCACTGCTATATAGTAGTGGTGCACCACATGTCTGGTGCGCCATTAGTGGCCATTCCATCTATAGCCCTTTTCCTGGTAGTGAGATCAGATAATTTGGAGCGAACAATTGATAAGCAAGCTATCATGCATACTGCTGTCACATAATGAACCAGGTATGTGTGCAAGTACAGTGATGTGGGACAACAGGTACTAACAAGAGCAAAGCAGCGGGCATCATATTTGCGATATCATGTCGTTCTTTTCAAACAGGAATTCTTCTTCGAGCAGATTTCTTGCAAAAAAGATCCGTAAGGCACATGCGGAAAAGTAGAAGTTCAAATTGTCATGTGATTTCATAGACAGTACCTAGTCCTGGGAACAAGACCAGTGCATAACAAGGTTATTCCATTCAATGTCTTCTCAATTTAGCATAGGAGACTTCACCAGAAATTCATTTATAGACTTGCCATCAAAGTGTGATTTCCTCAGGTAACATCGATACTGTTGCAATGCTTCCTTGAAAAGCAAAAGCAAGCTTTGCTCGTCATGACTATCCAGATTGACCCTCGCCTACTTACAACAATGTAATGTAAATCATTGATGTGTTCAATCAGCAGAAAATAGAAAAATAATAACCATGAATAATAGCACTTACACGTAAGTTGGACAGGAAGCTGTGAAAATGGTGTTTGTCTTCACTATAATCTTCCCATGATGGGAATATATGCATGTAGTCCCTAACAACATTGAAAGCATTGTCTTTTAAACTGGGAATAACTGGAATGGGGTTCCAATCTGTAGGAATTGGCCGTCTCTGCAGTTGGGATAGGTCTTCGGAGGGTGGACTTGCTGTACTTTTTGCTGGAGTGGGATTTTTTTGTGGTACCGCTAGTGCTATGGCAACTGAAATCGGTATACCTTTTGCTGGAGTGCAGGTCCTGTGTGGTGGGGCTAGTGCTGTGGCCAGTGAAGTATGGGTACAGTCTACTGGAGTCGGTCCTACGCTTTGAGTCACTGGTTGTACAGCCAATGTAAGTGGGGTGCTGTCTGATTTCTCCGGCACCACCACGTTTTTCAAGGACTTTGCTGGTGCTCCTTCAGGTTCGGCAATCACCCTATTCCTTTTTCATGTCTGATGCACAAGAACAACATTTGAGTGGAAAAACATGGTATGATGACAGATGGAATATGTATTGATAATGGATGGGCATGGCATCTCGACATATATGATGAGTAAACTAAGCAGATGTCGGTGCAACAAAGTAGAAGAAATGCAAGACAACATATGCAAGATAAGCGCAATCAATAAAACCTTGCCCAAGTAGAATAGGCACCTTGATGGGTGAATAGGACAGGCCATCTGCCTTTGACTCCTCGAGGTTAAAATAGTCATTAGGATCATATTTTGAACAAGAATCAACAGGTGGGGAGCGTATGAGTTTCATTGCATCTAGAATGGTACTCAATGCCTTGGTGCCAATTTTGTAAGTCATTGCATTGTTTAGCTTCAAGAGTGCACTGCTGCTAGTGCGACACAAAGCAGCTACACAGATCATAGTGTAGATATAACAGGAAAACCGTAAGCATCAGAGTAAAATCAGCAAAGTGGAACTTGCTGGAATATGTGTGCTAGTATTGCCGGTAAGGCTAGAAAGGCTTCAGATACCAGCTCTCTTCAACTGAAGGTGCGGTACTGTTAATATCAGTGTAACTCTCAAAGGCGATACAGCTCCCTGCATTTCCTTGCTATTCCTATAGGATTAAAGTGGGCAGGCAACTGAAAATCCTATTCCTATGTTTACAAAATCCTACAAATCCAAGAGGCCTGAAGAGTTCAAAGTGTCCATCACAACCGACCGTATAGACCTCTACACTACAAATGTCCCTGTTCATCTTCAGTACAAGGAACATACTATACTATTATCAAACTCCCTCTGTTCCAAAATATAAGTCTTTGTAGAGATTTCCACTATGGATCACATACAGATGTACTGAGATACATTTTGGAGTGTAGATTCACTCATTTTGCTCCATATGTAGTCCATGGTGGAATCAATACAAAGACTAGTATTTAGGAACGGAGAGAGTACTTATTAAAGAAGAACAAAGAGGAACATGCTAAAGAAGAGCAAGCAGATTTTGTATAATAAAATGTTCATTGCGCAGTGCCCACACATGATGAACCAGAGCGCATTAAGAAAGCAACTCCCTATTGTCTCTCTATATGTGGTGCACATGCTTTTCAAAAGTAAAGTAGGAACATTAGTTGAAAATTTAATGTTATTGGTTTTAGTAATATCAACATCATATCAGATTCGTACTTGAGCAACATGTTTGGAATTATGAGTGGCACGTCGTTTAGCTTGATGGATTCAGGAGGAGTGCTGAGCAGGTACAATGATGGTACTGAATATAAAGGAATGTCTGCATGCAATTCAAGTGACTTTTGTCATTTGGGTCAGTCGACCATTTCAGGCGGTTGGATGAAGATCCTACATCTCCTAACCCTTCTTCTTCCTCGTCTCTGATTCTTCCCATACAAAACACCACACGGGCCGTCGGCCGGACCACCGGCCTCCACCGCCTTTGTTCCTCCGCCACCCCCACCCCCACCTGCGTAGAGTTTTCTGGGTTCGGCACGGCCCCACCACCGCCCCCCACAACCACCGTCCCCACCCGAGCCCCTTCGTTGGCACCGGCGAACTCCGGCGAGCTCTAAAAAATCGATTGACCCAATTTTGAAATGTAGTCTACTGTGAATTAACTAGTGTGGAATATAAAAGGGGAAAACCATAAGCATTGGGAGTATAGTTTTGAGCATGCCATGGCGGATCTGATGGTGCAAACCGAACAAAGGCAACTTCGCAACCAATGTTTGCTTTCAACTAGCAAGTGATGGCAAGAAATCGGAGTAAAGCAGTGGTGATCTATTTTCTTGCTGCGATAAATAAGTTGAGGAGATACGCAAGAGTACCACCTATGGGGCGGCGCCGTGTATGCATCTGCTAAGAATTTGACGGTCCTGTTGTAGCGATGGCTGTCGTCGGCGTGGAAGCAGATCTAGGAGGGTAGACGGTGGCGGCAGGGCGCGGTGGACGTCGGCGGGGATGAAGCGAGAGGGCGGGATGCAAGGGTTCTGGTCCATAGCCGTGGACGAGAGAGGTCGATCTCTTGTAATGGACGGCGATATCGGGGTATCAGCTCCAGTGTGGTAGAGGAGGACGGCGGTGGATGGGGGTGGCGGACGGAGGTGGCTGGGGTGGAGAGGGTGTTATGGCGCCCACGGAGTACGAATGGGGAAATGGAGGTAGAGAGGAAGGGGGAACCATGTCTTCAGGGCGCGCTTGTCTCAAATGCGAGGAAATTTACAAACTTAGCCCCCATTTAAAATTTCCTACATCACAACAATATTAGTCGGTTGGGGATAGGACGGTAATCTGGCATACACCAAATATTCGCCGGCGAGAGTTTGTTTTTGGCGCCCACCATGTATGAATCAGGGAGGGAATCGATTTCGGCCGAGAAAACACTGTGTTTTGGAACCCACCGTGTATGAATCCGGGTGACAGGCGGTTATGTCACGTTTGAGTGAAATTATGAACCTAACCCTATCGAAACCTATAGAAATCAAGAAGATAGGCTTTGCGTGGTAGGGATAGGCAGCATTAATTTCCAACACGCAGATTTTGGTTTCGGGCGGTTACTGCAACTTTACTCGCTTCGTTCAAATTTTGCAAAGTGCACGTTTACCGTGCCAACTCAATTCGAACCCCGTTTGTATTCTATTTTTTTCGGGCGGGATCCATTTTGTATTGTAATAAAATTCTATATACAACATTTTTTTATATATACTTTCAAAAGCACAACACCCTTTATACATAAATATGGTTTACAAATGGCATGATCTCATATTCATAAGGTTGTATCCATCAATTTAGATTTTCAAATATTTGAAACCACTTTATGTTGAAATCCAATGTATGCATTCCTCGCTAACTGTCTCCAATTAATGTGTGTTTCATGCGGGTTTTTTTTACTTCTGAAACATGTATAATGTGTTTCACACACGCTACATATAGTGTAATCCCGTTTAGACATTAATTGCATATAAACCATGCATTGTTTCTAATTAAAGAATCTATGGATCACCAATGTTGATAAACTATATAACATTACACATGTCCCTAAATTCAAATGAATATGCATGTTTGATACACCAATTTGCTTTATGATATTATCGATGTCGGTATCTCCAGTTTAAATACTTGAATCCCCTTTAATCCAGATATTCGTCTCATATAGCTATCACTCATGCTTATATAGGACTATCTCTCTATACCTATACAAGTTCATCGTCTCTCGGGTATCTCTCGTGCTACATGTATGTCGACACTGATCTTTTATCTTCGTAACACACTAACGGTACTCTCTCCCTCGACCTTCATCACTCTATCTCTCTCTAAGTATATCTCGCTCCATGCTATGTGTCTCTAACTATGATTCTCCATGTGGAATCTCTTTCTCTCACACAAACACAAAACTTTGTCTCCCGGGGACTCATTTCTCTCTACTATTCCCCTGTGTGCCACTCGCACACCCCTCATATAGAGATGTCTTTCGCTCCTTAGGTATGAGAACCTACCACTCTTCCTCTTAAATATCCCTTTCTCACACACAAACACAAACTCTGTCTCCCAGGGTCTCATATTTCTCCATTGTTCTCTTGTATGTCGCTCACACACACTCTATCTCCCTAGAGATATCTTGCGTTCCCTCACATGTCTCTCTAGCTATCACTCTCATTGTGAAATATCTTTCTCTCTCGCAGACACAAAACTCCGTCTCTCGGGATCTCATTTCTCTCTGATATTTGTTTGTATGTGACTCACATGCACCCTCTCTCTATCTCTCCCACACCCACATACATAACTCAGCCTTTTTATCCACTCGACTCCTATCTCTAACGCACACTAGCTAGCATCTTTATCTTTCTGTTTATCTGTTTCTCCATCAACCTTCTTTCTCTCCCTCACTCTTGCTTCCTATCGCGCACACTACATATGTTTGTCTCTACATGCAGTCAAGTGCCTTCTTTTTATCTTTCTCTCACACACACATAACTTCACCCTCTGAACCACCCGGCGGTCATCTCCAACACTCAAACTAGCGGATGTCCCTCTAGCTAGCATCTCCATCTCTATATCTATTTGTAGTTTCTCCGTCAACATTTCTTTCTCCCACGCAGTCTTGCTTCCTATCACCCACACTATATATGTCTCTCCATACATATGCATTTATAGGTTTATCTCTTTTGCACAATCGTTGTGCCTCATTCCCTCTGCTCGCCATAGATGCATGATCCAGCCCACGCCACTATCTCCTAAAGACAAAATACATGCTCAATTGTCGGACCTTCTTCCCTGCATTCTCACATGCATGCATATTGTCATACCGATCCGTCTCTCCCACGTCGTTGATCTTATGACTTATGTCTTCTTTCTTTTATCTCGATCATGCGCGCGTGCACACACACACACATCCCACGTATACATGTATACCTCTCACACATGCATGTTCAAGGTCTCTATGTCTCCATACGTAGTTAATTACCCTGAACCCTAACGCCACATCGAATCGTTCTCTTCTTGTGTGCACATAACTTCCGCCTGGATGGGTAAAACACACACCACACTTAACAATCTCCTTCTAGCTACCCCCCCATCGTTACTCTTACCCTATATCCCCGAAACCAATAAGACCATCCCTTCGTTTAATTCCCGCCTACATGCACCATCGATATATAGTAGTCTTCCTCGGTGTCTCTCGAACAAACACGTTCTCTCGATGTCGACTCACGCGCACACACCTTCTCTTCCCTCTCTACGGGCATTTTCTCTCTCGCACCCCATTGTTGGTGGCCTCTGCCATACACGTCACCTCTCTATGATGAAGCCATAGGCACACTTAAATTACATCCTCCACCAAGGACCCCGCCACACACACACACACACACAAACTCCATTTCTCTCTCTCTCTCTCTCTCACACACACACACACACACACAAACACCCCCCACATACACACACACTAAGACTCCATCTCACATACACATGCTCTAGGCGGAGCATTTGTTCCTACCACCCTTCATCCAACCTTAACCTTATGATAAACAATCACCTTAATTTACTGGTATAACATGGACAAATACCACTTTACTTTAGTAGCTAGCAAACTTATCATCTGTGCCCTTATAAAAAACCGAGTTGGTGATGATGGTGTGCCTGCCATCTTGTAATATAGACCGTATGATCTATATCTGATGGATAGAAAGCAAACTATGATAAATTTACAAAAGATACCCGCACCTCTCTCCACATCCTTATCTCCCACAACCTCATTTTTGAGCAATTAAAAAAGGAAGTCTCTGGAACAATATAGCATGGTGGCCGCTGCCGCATGCAGGCGCCGTCCATCCCCATGCCTCCGCCCATTCCGACCACCAGTCACCACCATGCCCCACTCCTCCTCACCTTATCTCTCATCTTTCATTTTTTCAATGACATTCTCGAGATACCAGGTTTCCGATAAAATTCTCAAGATATCATTAGTTTTTACACATGGGATTACTCCTGCATGGGTCCATCACAATAGGTGTTTCTAAAAAAATGCATATTGATGTTCCATGCAATACACGAGCATCATGCTTGTAATTATATAACGCAAATCACGAGAAGGAAGTGACATTTTTTACACATCCACGTTAACATGGCCACGTAAATCACTAGCTAAAGTAAATACCATTATACTTATATCCCGATGCAAAAGGTTTTCTACATGTCCGAAGAGTAGAGTCGCACACATGCACTCTGTCTCTCTGAATCATACACACACACACACAGACACACCAGTTACATGACGCCCACTTAAGCAGACACGTATGTTACAATTTGTGCACCCGTGGGTACACGTGATGCTGCACATTTATTTAAGGCGGACGGTGAACCTAAACAGTAGATGCATTCATTTCACTCCCGCCGCCTCTTCTCTTGTCGCTGTCGCCCGGTAGCCATGGCCCGGCCGAAGGTAACTGGTAACAACATACGCCATACTCCCGCCGGAGCGGCGCTATAATTTGGAAATTTTAGTGGTCATGCATGCATCTTTTTGTGCTAGCACTCCTATATAAGGGTTGAAGATGAAGGAGAAGGGAAGCGGGCTGTGGAGTAACGTTTTTTACCATAATTTCTTAGGAAACCGAGTGCAAAAATTGCGTAGTTTTGCAAACCACGAGTACTACACCTGAAATGGTTCAAAACCTATACTCCCTTGCCAGCGCGCGCTTCCCGTGTGAAACGGTTAGTGTCGTGGAATTATCACGTCAGATGTCCTACTGAAAGGACTTAGTCATGGAGCCATCGCGATCGGGTTAGCTTAGAGAGGTTAAACCGGACAAAGGACACGGGGAGTTTATACTGGTTCGGCCCCTTGCGGTGAAGGTAAAAGCCTATGATCCAGTTGTGGTGTTTTTGATGTGGTCTCGATTACCAGGGAGCAAATACGCCTTGCCTCTCGAGTTGTCGTTTCCTGTCCCTAAACCACCGCCGGGTCGTCCCTATATATACACAGGTTGACGCCTGGCCGGTGTACAGAACCCCGAGGCCGGATCATACAAGTGTTCGACTCGGTTTCTTCCTTTCCCTAACTTACAATACAAGTTACACATCTATGGCAGTTTACTACTATGGGCCATAATCCGCCATTGGGATTTGGGCCTCTAAGTCTCCATAGTTAAAGCACCATAGCCTTCATCTTCATGCGCCTGTATACAGGACTCCTTGTGAGTGCAATCCGGCCCCTCCTGGGTGGTTTATACTCAATAGTCATATCCCCAATATTAGGCCCCAGATTGGTTTAAACTTTTTCATGTCAATATTCAAACTTAAAGAAATTCTGATTTGAACATCTTCGTGTTGACCTTGTAAACCGCCGTGACGTCATCTTCTGGAATCGCCATAAACCGCAATGACGTCATCTGTGTAAAAAAAACTCATAAATAGTTTTATTAATTGATCTTCGACAACCGAGGCGACAATTGTGTCCCATTCACCATTTTTAGCTCCATGATTTCCGTGGCTGCCTACTTATCCATCTCCCTTTATAAATAGGACCGGAAGGTCTTTTTCTTTCCCCTTCCGTGCTTCTTCTTCCTCCTCGCGACGCCCAAGCCCTACAGCTCCGCCGCCGCCCTCGACTTTCAAGCTCTGCATCGCCACTGGCCGCTGCATCAACATGATCGTACCAGAGAACTACAACACTTCTTTGCCGCTCTTGTAAAGCCGGTAAGCCTTCCTTCTTCAACCCTAGATCTGCATTAGGGTTTCATACCTTCGTAGGTGTTCATAAGTGTTCATTGTTGTTCATTTGCTTTCCCTTACTATCTCATCGAATCTAGACAATCTTGACATCTTCCCTTTGCGGCCAAAGCTGTAGTTTTATTTTGCCTCGCCATAGTATCCCCTCGTTCGTGAATAGATCCCATCTGAACCTTTGCTATGCTGCTGTTGCCATATTAGATCTTTGATATTTTTCCTTTTCTTGAAGTGCGCTAGATCCATAATGATAACCTTAGCTTGTAAAATCTTTTTGCGTAGCACTTTAACAACTTTCAGATCTGTTTCTTCCATACCACTGTAGGCGGTTTAACCTTTAGAAAATGATAATCCGCCAGGTACCATTAGCCCTCACGTAAACCGCCAGCTTTACTTGAACATCAGTATCCGGTTTAACATGCACACATGCTCTGATTGAATCCCCTGGTTTGACATCGGTTTATACATATCAATCTTGAACCGTGAACCGGCATTTGAACTTATTTTTACAGTTTCTCATCAAAAATGGCCAAACAGTTCTCCTCTTGCAATTGGGTTCCCTCCCGGGTTACGGAAGAGCAACTTACTGGGTATGTTTTGACTGGCGCTTTAGCAAAGCCAGAGACCATCCATTGGAGAGTACCTGGTACTGAAAATCCTCCTGAACCTCAAGATGGAGAAGTAATTGTGTTTGCGCATCATCTAGACCGATGGTTTAGCCCTCCCGGATCAAAAAAATTCCGTGATGTGCTTGCCAGCTTCCAGCTCCATCCTCAAGATACTGAACTGAACTCTGTGTCCAACATTTGTAACTTCCAAGTGTTTTGTGAAGTTTACCTGCAAGAAGAACCGACCATTGATTTTTTCAGAGACTTCTTTCACTTAAACCGCCGTACTGAATTTACCGATGGCCCCAATACTGAACTTGGCGGGGTATCAATTCAAAAAAGGAAAGAAGTCAATTTTCCTCATGCTAAACACCACAGCCATCCCAAGGACTGGAACCAAACTTGGTTTTACTGCCGAAACACAGCCCCTGAAGATGAAAATCCTCTGCCGGGTTCTCGTGCTCACCGGCTCAGTACTGAACATACATTGCCTCATCGTCTTACTGCCCAGGACCGATCAAAATATGCACCACAGATTTCTCAGATCCGGGCTCTTATGGCAAATGGTTTAACCGGTATTGACTTGGTCCGCTGCTGGGTTTCATGGAGCATCTTGCCCTTAAGCCTGCGTCCCGGTCTAATGTGTGAGTATTCTGGGGATGTCAAGGACCCTCAACATCACATTGATATACAGTTAACTGATGACGAGATTACTGAAGCTGTGAAAAAGATGTTGGATGAACCAATATCTGAATGTAGCAAGACTAGTCTGCGTCCCTTTTATGCTTCCAACAAACCGCCAGCTGTAAGAATTGTAACTTTCTGCTTTAATCTGCCCTCCTTTTGATACTTTCTGATGATCTTCTGTTTATCTTTGTAGGGCAATGATCCATTCTGGAAGAGGAAGTCTCAAGACAAACCGGCAAAACTGCAAGACAAACCGGTGAGAGCGCCTCGGGCTAAGTCCAAAGTCACAAAGAGGCCAGCAAAGAAGAGAACCGCCGAATCCTCTAATCTGGCCGAAAATATTGATGACTTGGAATCAGAGGTAGAACTTGATTCCCTTGGCTCATTTTTCATGCACCTTATCGACAATGATCATTATCAGGATGATGCGGAAGCCAGCCGCACTTTTCTATGAAGACACGGCAACATGAAGCTCGTCGCACAAGCCGGCATAGTTGTCAACAAGTCACTTCTTCTGGTTTACCAAAATCCCCGGTTCGCAAACGTTGTCCAGAGGTCTCTTGTACTTCCAATACATCTTATCCCAAGGCAGGTTGCTTTTGATATCCTCTTAATCCGTCTGATACGAATTATCAGGGAACTTACAATTCATCCTCTGGTGATTCATCAACCACACACATGCCTCCACTCAAGACCGCTCCTGGGTAAGCATAATAGACTTAATTACTTTTATATGTTGCTTCGATTTACTCTACTAATCTCTGTACTTTTATTCTTTTTAGTGCCAAAGCCAGACTTAGCAAGAAAGCTAAGCTGACTATTCCAACTGATGAGAATCAGACCCCTCAACCGGAGAAGTCCCCTGAACCGCATGATTCGAATGTTGATGTTGTCCAAGAAGATCCAGTACCTCCGGTTCAAGATACTTTTGCTGAATCGGACGAGCGAAATGTCATGAACCAGCCCGCTGATCTACCAAGCCCAGATAGGGATACTGACAATCTGCCAAGCCCAGCCAAAGGTGGTGAAGACGATGTTGTCATTACTGACACTGGTCATACTGCTCCTGGTAATCCGGTCGCCTTATCAAAGCATAGTGCCAAGGAAGAATTTGCTGCTATGGGCAAAGGCAAGTGGAAAACAGATTTATCCTGCTTTGTTAAACTCAATGCTTAGGAACTCCACTCTGGATTTCTAAACCGCATGTATAAAAGTCGTGATTATGAAGCCGGTTTAGTCAACTTGATGAAGGAGCTCTATGAGGTAACTTCTGTTCGAACGTTTTATAGAGTTCTTCCTTTTGCTTTATATCAACTCCAGTGTAGCCCCCAAGGGCCGGTTTATCTCTTCAAGATGAACCGGGACTTTGATAAGAAAAACTTCAACTGTGTAGCCCCCAAGGGCCGGTTTATCTTTTCAAGATGAACCGGGACTTTCTTTGTAAAGCTTAAATTTGTTGAATTCCTTCACATCCGGTTGATCTGATCAATTAGGCATTAGCCCCCAAGTGCCAAGATGAATACTTGTATTGAGCCTTGGGACTTCAAATAACAGTTACGAAGAAGCAATATGCATTAGCCCCCAAGTGCCAAGTGTATAACTTGTTATGCGCTTGGGACTTCGAAAAAATATTATGAATTTACTATCTGTCTTTTGCAGGATGACTTAACCAACAAGGATTCTCAAATCGCCGACCTCCAGGAAAACATTAAGTCCCAGCAAGACGAAATCTCCAAAGCCAAAGATGAATTGAAGGGCGCTTTAACATCCATGGAACAATTAAAGGATGGCTTCAAGAACGAGCGGGCAGGCTGGGAGACTGAAAAAGCCGCCTTGCTGAAACGGGTAGAAGATGCTGAAGCGGCACTTAAACCGGTAGCAGAAGAGCTGAGTGGCTTAAAGCGGCAAATCAATGCGATGACTTCTGTTGTCTTTGGTAAGTACTCTTCTTCAAATTTTTAGTAAACATCTTTGACACTGCCTGTTTAACAGCAATTTCTTAAATCGTTACAGGTAGTCGTGTTTCTCATCTTGGCTCAGATATGTGGAAGAAGTTGAAGGCTGCCTATACCTTGATAGAGCAGTTGTATACCGGTGCTCAACGGGTCATCTATGCAGCTTCTTACAATAAACCGCCCCCCACTTTGATCAAGGACACATTGGCCAGGTTATCCATGACACCTGCCCAACTCGAGGAAGTAAAGAGGTCAGCTGCGAGAGCTGGCGCTTTAGCTGCACTGACTCGGGCTAAGGCTTGGATATCTGATCTTGATCCGGAGGACATTGGTAATGGCTATCCTAGCCAAAAGAAGATGGGTCAGAGTTTGACAAAGATGCCCTCAAAGCTTTAACAAAAGAGATGCGCCCTCTTGCCTGTAAGTTGGCCGAAGAGACTGATTTGTCATTTCACCGGTCCATCTATGATGCAGACAACCGACAGATTGATGCATCGGTTTATGATGTCCAGAATCTGATCCCACCAAAGCATAAGCACACTTATGCCCCTGATGTTGAACTAGAAGATCTTATAAGCGATGAAGCTGTCTTCCGAGCTTTGTCTAGAATTGACAGGGAAACTATTGACTTCCAGCTACTGGGTGGGGAGGAGGAGGGTGAATCGGCGCAAGACGACCCATCATCATCACGTCAGCCTCGTGATGAATCTTAAACCGACAATCGGCTTGTATTTCTGAAGATTATATTTTGTGAAACAAACAATTATCTTTTTGGGCATCAAAACTCCTTGTAATAGGCTAGCTGAAATATTTGCTTGATTTGTTGCCAACGTGCACTGCTGCATAGCAACGCTTTAATCCATCATGATTGTTGCTGCATGTGCTTATGTGCTTTAGCTATTGTATGCAATCTTATTTCTACACAAAATAGATTGAAAAGATTGTCATGGCGGTTTACCGCCGGACGTGTCATAATGCCCAATATAAATCTTGGTTTATAACCAAGGCTGCAATACCAAAATATGAAATAGATCATACCTGTGATATTGAATCACATCATTGGTTTACCAACTTGATTGTAGTAAGGGTGATAACCCAAGTCTAGAGTGTTAATAACTCCCACCATGCTGTGCTGGTGTATAAGAAGCCATGCCGGGTTATGATAAACACCGGATGATCATCCTGGCGACGTATAGTCAATGTCAGACCGAGTTAATAAACACCGGTTTATAATTGAATGTGGTTCGACAACTTGTAGCTAAAAGCCAAGCTGGGTTAACAAACACCGGGTTAATTTGATGACTGATAGCCATGCCGGGTCAATAGACGCCGGTTCAACATAAAATTTTATCAGAAGAGAAAAATCTTGACAAAGGCAAATAAAACCGTGTAGTCAAGGCTTTTCAAGGGCTGCCAGGCCCAAATTCGAGGCTTTTCATGGGCTGCCAGGCCGCTGAGTTAAACCATTTTGCAAAGCCTTTCAAGATGGGCCTCCAACTAACCAATCGTCGTTTTAACTTTGACAAGTTCAGGGTCTGTATAAGATTGACCTGTCAAACGTTCGGCGGGTCATGCCAGGATTACCTGTAAAGGAGTGGCTTACTTGATAAAGGCAGGTTAACCCGGGGTTTTAGGTGAATACACCAGACTTCCAAGCCGGGCTTGATAGCATATTACAAGGGTCCTTTCAAACTCTTTGTTGCGTTGCACAAAGATCCCCCATTTAATTTTGTGAGCTGTGCTCTATGGGTGTCTATGTTTGAGCTGTGCGTAGCAACAGGACTCTCTTTGGCCCCTTGGCTGTCAAGCTCCCAAGCTTTGTCGTGGCATGATAGCCGGATTAATAGGCAGAACTCCACTTTGTCAGCTGAAGCCCCCATGTAAACAAGAAATATTGGACAAAACAGCAGAGGCCCTGCTTATAGCAAGGATGACGGTTTATTATATTGATCATAATATATATATTGTCAAAATATGTACACAAGAGGATCCTATGGCTTAGGTGTAGTAAGGCCGGAGATAACCTATGTTCCATGGCCGACGGGTCCGCTCCTCTGATTTGCGTGAGTCTTTGTGCTCTAGAACATCGATGAGGTAGTATGATCCGTTGTGCAGATTCTTGTTGACCATAAAAGGCCCTTCCCAAGGTGGGGATAAATTATGCATATCGGTCTGATCCTGGATGAGCCGAAGCACTAAGTCACCTTCTTTAAAGGTTCTTGTTTTAACCCGGTGGCTATGATAACGCCACAGGTCTTGTTGATAAACCGCCGAACGATCCAACGCCATGTCCCTTTTTCATCTAACAGGTCCAGTGCTTCTTGACATGCTTGCTCATTGTGTGCTTCAACATAATTGGCAACCCAGGGCGAGTCATGACGAATATCTCTTGGGAGTACCGCCTATGCCCCATAAACCATGAATAAAGGTGTATAACCCATTGATCGATTGGGGGTTTTGTTTATGCTCCATAACACAGAAGGCAATTCCTCCACCCAACAACCCGGCATCCTTTTCAAAGGAACCATAAGCCGGGGCATGATACCCTTCAAGATTTCCCGATTAGCTCTCTTAGCTTGACCATTAGACTGGGGGTGGGCCACTGATGACACACCAAGCTGGATGTGCTCTCTTTGACAGATGTCCTCCATCTCACCTTTGGAGAGGTTCGTGCCATTATCTATGATGATGTTGTGTGGAAAACTGAAGCAGAAGATCACCTTCTTTATGAATTGAACCGCCGTGGCTACATCACACTTGCATACTGGCTCCGCTTAAACCCATTTAGTGAACTTGTCAACTTCCACCAACAGGTGGGTCTACTTATCTTTGGACCGCTTAAAAGGTCCTACCATATCCAGCCCCCAAGTAGCAAACAGCCAAGTGATTGGAACCATCCTTAGCTCTTGAGCCGGAACATGAGCTCGGCCTGAAAATTTCTGAAAAGCGTCGCACCGTTTTACCAAGTCCTCAGCATCAGCATGAGCCGACAGCCAATAGAAGCCATGACAGAAAGGATTAGCAACCAAGGATTTTGACCCGGTGTGGTGACTAAAGTCTCCTTCGTGGATCGCTCGCAAAATCTCACGACCCTCTTCAGGAGAAACAAAGCGCTGGAATACACGTGAGACACTGCAGTGATTTAATTCACCATTGTGAATAACCATGGACTTTGATCGCCGGATTATCTGTTTTGCCAGAACTTCATCTTCTGGTAACTCGCATCGGGTCATATATGCCAAATATGGAACCTTCCAATCCGGAATAATATGCAAAGCGGCCACCAACTATGCCTCCTGATCAGGAACAGCCAAGTTCTCCTCTGTAGGCAAGTTAACTGACGGGTTATGCAGGACATCCAGAAAGGTATTGGGTGGCACCGGTTTATGCTGAGACCCCAGCTGGCTTAAAGCATCTTCTGCTTCGTTTTTGCACCGATCAATGTGCTCAACCTGATAACCCATGAAGTGACCAGCCACAATATCCACCTCTCGTCTGTAAGCCGCCATGAGTGGATCCTTAGAGTCCCAAGTACCAGAGACTTGCTGAGCCACCAGATCAGAGTCCCCAAAGCATCATACCCGGCTTAAGTTCATTTCCATAGCCATGCGAAGACCGTGGAGCAAGGCCTCGTACTCAGCTGCATTGTTAGTACAAGGAAACATTAAGCGGAGAACATAATGAATTTTATCACCTCGAGGGGAAGTAAGGACAACTCCAGCCCCCGAGGCCTCCAATTGCCTGGATCCGTCGAAGTGGATAGTCCAGTATGTGTTGTCCGGTTTGTCTTTCGGTGCGTGCAACTCTGTCCAGTCATTGATGAAGTCGACGAGCGCTTGAGACTTGATAGCTGTCCGAGGCATATACTTAAACCCGTGCGGTCCAAGCTCAATAGCCCACTTTGGAACCCGACCAGTTGCCTCCCTGTTCTGAATTATATCACCCAAAGGAGTAGAACTTACCACTGTAATGGGATGGCCCTGAAAGTACTGCTTAAGCTTCCGACTCGCCATGAAAACCCCATACACCAGCTTCTGCCAATGTGGATATCTAAGCTGTGACTCAACGAGCACTTCACTAATATAGTAAACCGGTCTTTGAACCAGATATTCATTCCCAGCCCCCTTGTGCTCGACCACAATAGACATGCTGACAACCCCGACATTAGCGGCCACGTACAATAACAGCGGCTCATTATAAACCGGAGCAGCTAGGACCGGCGGTTCAGCCAACTGCCTCTTCAAGTCCTCAAATGCCACATTAGCAGCGTCATTCCAAACAAAAGTGTCTGTCTTCTTCAACATCTGATATAGAGGGATCCCCTTCTCTCCCAACCGCCTGATAAACCGGCGCAGGGCCGCAATACAACCAGCCAGACGTTGAACATCATTGATACGCGCTGGTTTAGCCAGAGACGTAATAACCTTGATCTTTTCCAGATTAGCCTCAATGCCCCTGTTAGACACCAGGAAACTTAAGAGCTTGCCTGCCAGAACACCGAAGACGCACTTGGCCGGATTGAGCATCATCTTATAAACCCAAAGATTGTCAAAGGTCTCCTTCAAGTCTTCAATTAATGTCTCCATCTTCCTGGACTTTACCATGATATTGTCCACATAAGCATGAACATTGCACCCAATTTGGGTATGAAGAAAATTCTGCACACAGCGTTGAAAGTCGCCTAGGCACTCTTGAGCCCAAAAGGAAAGATACATAGCAGAAGGATCGAAAGGGAGTGATGAAAGCCGTTTTCTCCTGGTCCTTAACTGCCATCTTGATCCGATGATAACCAGAATATGCATCCAAGAAACTCAAATGATCTGATCAATATGAGGGAGAGCAAAAGGATCAGGCGGACAAGTTTTGTTCAAGTCCATGTAATCCACACACATGCGCCAAGTGCCATTCTTCTTAAGCACTAGTACCGGATTGGCCAGCCACTCTGGATGAAAAAACTCAATGATAAACCCAGAAACCAACAACCGGGCTACCTCTTCACCAATGGCCTTGCGCCTTTCTTCGTTGAAGCGACGAAGAAACTGCTTGATCGTTTTAAACTTGGGACCAATATTGAGATTGTGCTCAGCGAGTTCCCGTCGTACACCTGGCATGTCAGAAGGCTTCCATGCAAAGATATCCTGATTCTCACGGATGAACTCGATGAGCACGCTTTCCTATTTCAGATCCAGATTAGTGCTGATAATAAACTGTTTGGATGAATCGCCGGGAATAAAATCAACCAGCTTAGTCTCATCAGCCGGTTTAAACTTCAGGGTTGGGTCATGCTAGGTGGTCGGCTTCTTCAGAGGTGTCATATCTGCCGGATCAACATTGTCCTTGTAGAACTTCAACTCTTCTGCCGCACAAACTGACTCAGCATAAGCCGCAACACCTTCTTCGCAGTCCAAAGAAATCTTACGACTCCCATGTACCGTAATGTCCCCTTATGACCCGGCATTTTGAGATGTAGATAAACATAACAGGGCCTTGCCATGAACCTTGCTTAGGTCGGCTTTCCAAACAGAGCATGATATGGGCTCTGGATCTTTACCACCTCAAAGGTTAAGGTTTCTGACCTGGAATCACGGTCATCTCCATATACCACTTCCAGATTTATCTTACCAACTGGGTACGCCGATTTACCTGGCACCACTCTGTGGAAAACAGTGTTTGATGGTTTAAGATTTTTGTCTGTCAATCCCATGCGCTGGAAGGTTTCATAATACAGAATATTGATACTGCTCCCTCCATCCATGGGCACCTTGGTGAACTTATAACCTCCAACCTGAAGCGCCACCACCAGAGCCAGATGACCTGGATTCTCAACCCGGGGTGGATGATCCTCTCTGCTCCACACAATGGGCTTCTCATACCAACGTAAGTAACGTGGTACTGCTGGTTCAACACCGTTTACTGCCCTTTTGTGAAGCTTCCGATCGCACTTGCACAAGCTAGTGGTGAAAACATGATACTGCCCACTATTCAATTGCTTCGGGTGACTCTGATAACCCGACTACTACTGATTATTCTGTTGATTATAACCACCCTGGTTGTTCTGATTGGCCTGATTTCCTTGATTGCCCTGGAACCCGGAGCTTGAACCGCCACCGCCGTAACCCGGCCCATGAGATCCGGGACCTGAACCGCTAGATGGACCCTAATCATACCAGAAAAGATCAGAGTTTTTGAACTCTTGCCTAATGAAACAGTCCTTCCAAGGGTGCGTGGCTGGAACCTCATTTGTCCCGTGCTTCGGGCAAGGCTGATTTAACAAACGCTCCAGATTCATACCGCCACCACGCAGGGGTGGTTTACCCTTACGACGTTGATTATTACCTTGTACATTGGTGTTAGCCACAAAATCAGAATTGTCTGCTTTATGTTTACCATTGTTACCGTTGCCCACCGGGTTAGGCTGTTGTCCCTTGGTGTTGTCGCTCTTCTTTCCCTTCCCCGGCTTTTCCTTGTCAGACTCGGGATCCTTGGTACTATCAGAGTCAGCATACTTAACCAGAGCCCCCATGAGTGTTCCCATATCATTGCAGTGACGCTTCATCCGCCCCAACTTGAACTTCAAATGCTTGAACTTGCAATTGCCTTCCAATGTTATAATTGTTGAATCTGCATTGATGCGGTCGGATGAATGTAAGATCTCAAAAACCCGGCGTACCCAATGGGTAGTTGATTCACCCTCTCCTTGAAGACAAGCGGCCAGATGAACAATTGACATCGGTTGCTTGCAAGTATCTTTGAAGTTGTTGATAAACCGACTCTTCAACTCATCCCATGACCCAATTCAATTAGCTGGTAAGCTCTTTATCCAAGTGCGAGCTATTCCTTCTAGCATCATAGTGAAGTACTTAGCACACACCGCTCCATCCACGTCCAGCATCTCCATGGCCATCTCATAGCTTTCTGCCCATGACTCGGGGTGTAAATCAGCAGTGTAATTGGGCACTTTTCGAGGGCCCTTGAAGTCCTTGGGCAACTGCGCATTGCGCAAGGCCGGTGTGAGACATGGCACCCCCAAAGTGGTAAAAGCAACTCATGGTTACACTCAAGTAGTTGCACGAACTCGCATAAGCTGACGCTCCACGTCATGCGCAGTCAATCCGGCGCCACGGCGCGGTCGTCCTTGGTCCACTAAATCATGTGCTTCATTCGTTCTCCCTGCTGGGTTAGGCCTCCGTGGTGGATTATGATTCCGTCCACTGCTTGACACAGCTGGCTCTTAAACATGCCTCCTGTAACTCCGGCTTGGATGAGGGGTAGAGTGAATCCTATCCCGACTGTATGAATAAGCTTGTTGCTGAACCATTGCTGTCTAGAGTAGATGTCTAGCCCATCGTGTCTCAACCGCCACGGGGGAGTCACCTTCCATTGGAATGGCAGCCAATCTTGACGCCGCAGCAATCATATTGTCCAAAGGGGTAGGAAAGTGACCTTGGTGCTAGCACGTATTGTGGCGGATGAAGGCTCTGCTGAGGCGGGCCCATTGTGCCCGGCTGATCCAGCACTCCTAGCCTGGGTGCTTCAACCCAGTTCACCATGGGCGGGTTACTGGTTCCTGCTCCCGGTGTAGTAAAGAGATTCCTTGCTTCCTAAACCGGTGGCAGTCGAAACTGGTGCCTCCTCCTCATCACCTCGTTTGAAGCGTTCTTGTCCAGCATAAGCCGGTAATACTCTGCATGAACCCGCTGAGCCTGAGCATCCAAAGCGATCCGCTCCTCAGCCATCCTGGTCTCTTCAGTAGCCATGTCCTCCTTAGCCTGAGCTATCTGATGTCGCAGCTTTCTGACTTTTGCATTATGCTCATCCCAATTGTCCGGATTAACCTCATTGGTCAACAATGTTGCTAAAGTGTCCAATAACCCAGACAAGTCTTGAACCGGCGGGCGCGCAGGGCCTCCTGCCCCGGCTGCTGATCCGGAAATCATCGCCGCCGCTACTGAAGGTTGAGGTGCGAGCTGTGTACCGGCCATGAAGATTGCAACCCAGTTTGGCGGTTCAAAGGAGTCCGGAATACTACTACCATCGGAATAACCCCCAAATAGGCCATCCTGAACTTGATACCAGGACTCGGTATCGCCGGTGGATGACTCACCATCAGAATAGATGGTCCCCTCACCATCAGATACCGGTTCAGATTCAGTACAATGGATGAATCCTACGAACGCACGCTTCATGGCGTTCTGAACCCGGACAAGGCTCGCACGCTGAGCCGTCTCGACGAGGTTGGTGCAGATGTCCGGCTCAAGGCCCGGTTCGCCGATCTTGCCGATGAAGATGTGAGTTCCTCCGAAGGGGACTGGGTACCCGTACTCGATTGAGCCGGTGTCGAGGCCCCAACCTGCATCGTCGATGTAGAGCTTGCCGCGACGACTCTTAGTCATCTGGCCCATTGTGTACCCCTTGAGCCCTTGGAACTTGCCCTCCAAGAACTTGAAACCATCGTGCGATAGCCCCACGGTGGGCGCCAACTGTCATGGAATTATCATGTCAGATGTCCTAGTCAAAGGACTTAGTCGTGGAGCCATCGCGATCGGGTTAGCTTAGAGGGGTTAAACCGGACAAAGGACACGGGGAGTTTATACTGGTTCGGCTCTTTGTGGTGAAGGTAAAAGCCTACGATCCAGTTGTGGGGTTTTTGATGTGGTCTCGATTACCAGGGAGCAAATACGCTTTGCCTAGTTCTTGAGTTGTCCTTTCCTGTCCATGAACCGCCGCCGGGTCGTCCCAATATATACACAGGTTGATGCCCGACCGGTCTACAGAATCCCGAGGCCAGCTCATACAAGTGTCCGGCTCGGTTTCTTCCTTTCCCAAACTTACAATACAAGTTACACATCAATGGCGGTTTACTACTATGGGCCCTAATCCGCCATTAGGCTCTGGGCCTCTAAGCCTCCATAGTTAAAGTGCCATAGCCTTCATCTTCATGGGGCTATGTACAGGACTCCTTGTGAGTGTAATTCGGCCCCTCCTGGGCGGTTTATACTCCATAGTTATATCCCCAACAGTTAACGTCGCCCTGGGGTGTCAGTGCCGCATTAATGCCCGGCCAGAGCAGAGGCGACCTCTCACTGGCGCCGATTTTGAAGCAGCGCGACGGCCGAGAGAGCGCCGCTTCCCGGTGTCGAGGCTGGCCATAGGCCCTGTTTGGATCCATGGGTTATAGTTAGTTTGTGCTAGTTGGGGCTCAAATAGCCGAAAGTATCCAAGGATGAGGGTTTCAATTGGAGCAAGTTGCACCGAACCCACCAAAAAAGACTATCCCACCCAAGAGGTGCTAACTGGAGATAGTTCTCATTGGGACCACTGAAAATCACTTTCCTCTCTCGATCAAGTGCATTTATTGTCAATCTAACCCCGTCACCCAAACACCTCTTTGGCTATAGTTAGTTCAGGGTTAGTCATGAGTTAGTCTAACCTCTAGCTAAGTTAGAGTATCCAAACAGGAGTAGTATAGGACATACTTGCTCAAAGCATACAGTTTAATTCGTACGTGAAAGGATTTTTTTCTTTTTGAAAACGTAACATGAAAGGAATTTTTTTTAGAATGCCCTTGGCATGTTGCTAACATGTGATGAGTTAACCGACCTCAATAGACGGCAAAAACGCCAGCCCACCGCACTTTGAGAGAGACGAGGAGGGAGAAACGATACGACCTGTTGGGTTACTAGAGAGAGGTGTCACACGGAAGCCAAGAAATATGGTGATAACGTGGGTTAGCCATGTACTAGTATGATGTAACTACACTGGGCTGCCGTGTTTCGTACTCTTCCAGTCCACTGTGGAGATGATTGGTTGATTTTATATCACTGAATAATATAAAATATTATAAGGGCAGACGCTCCACCACGAAGTTCCTTGCTCCTTCTCGGTCGTCGGGAATCTATGTTCTTAGAATCTATTTTTTTACGTGAGCTTTGTTCATCCTTTTGCCAACACGCGAGACATCTAGCATCAAGGTGCACGTGTCATGCAAGGATTGTTTCCATCTATATGAACAACACGTGGGACTGGAACTACGAGACGGACATGTACCCAGGAGTGGAAGTACGAACCTGAGTAATGTAGCGTAGTAAGTGAAGTACAAAGGCACAAATGGTATGACCATGTGTGGCATATAGGGTGTGTTTGGTTGCGTTCTCGTCTCAGCATAGTTGTTTCCTCTTCATGCATGCTCAACTCAACACCCCTCTTCATGCATGCTCTCTTTATGCATGCTCTCTTCATGCATGCTTCTAGTGTATTTGTGCTAAACTAGTGTGAACTCATGCACCCTCCATACACTCTACCAAACACCCAAAAGTGGGTCGAGAAGGGAACTATTGGGCGGCATTTGTCTCTTACTACGTATACCACTAAATGTTGCACGTGCAATGCACGGTGATGTTATGGAGTGCGTGCCTAAGTACTCTACTACTACAATATTAGTTGGAGGCACATATTATCTTTTACATTTGTTTAGGTGTAAGCCCTGAGACCTTCCAACTAGACTTGTATTTCTCTCCAGGTCGCACTTTGTATCGTTCATACCACTAGTACTACTACGTGTGGTCTCCGACCCAAATGTGGAAGAAGTGGAGACGCTCTACCATGTTTTTTTGCGATAGGCTCTACCATGATGTTCATGTCCCACTCCTTTCGCTAACGTGTGGGACATCCAGCACGTGCCGTGTTTGGTACTCTTCATCGTAAGAGTTGAAATGCTAGCATTCATCAGAAATAAAAAAAAATATAAATCAGCAGTGATACTATTTTTTTAGAACCAATCGCAATGATACTATACCACGCGGTTTCCTTGCTCCTCGATATCGGAAAGAATACTTCCGTTCGCCAACATGTGGGACGTCGACCATCTTGGACCACTTGCCATGCATGCAGAACTCCAAGGTAGAGTCACCTCGGTCGTCGCGCCACTGTAATAGTGACTAATGAGCCGTCAAATCACATGCCCAACTTTTCCCACTTTGAAGTTGCTCGGACGAAGGAACCATCATGACTTCGTTGAACTTCGCTTCTAGAAGAAAACTACTATACCGGCTGTACTGCTAGCTGTAGTAGTTACTCCAACAGAGGCCTCCTTTCGTTCATAGGATAGGAATTTTATAGGAATATGAAAATCATAGGAAGTGAGATGACATGCATCTCAATTCCTATAGAGAAAGAGATGCCATTTGATGCATAGGATAGGAATTTTTCCATTGAGTCTATGCTAATGTACTGGTAATTTTCTCTAAAAACTACAGTAGTACTGGTACATGCTTGTACTCAGACAGAGACACACACACACACACTAACTACTAGTACTACTACTTCTCACATGTTGGCCAGACGTCGTCGTTCTCCTTCCCGGCTTTGTTGGCGACACCCCACCGTGCTTCGATCTCCGCAAAGCTCTCAACAGCAGCGTGTGCATCCTCTTCTTTCTTGCGGGGCGGGCCTCTCTTTTCTTGAGTGCTTTCTGACTTTTCCGCTCCCTCTGTGCAGCTTTCGCTGCCTCTTGCTCTACCGCCCATTCAGCCTTGGCAGCTTCAAATTCCTCCCACATAGGTATGAGGTCCTGAGCGGCGATGAACTCGGCATGGAGGGATGCCATCGCTTCCCTACCTTTTTGTGTGCAGTCGTGGGTGGCGAGGAACTCGGCGTGGCGGGATGCCATCGCTTCCTTACCGGCTAGTGTGCGGTGCGGTGGCATGAACGACGCTTGGTGAGAGCTTTGGGGTGGAGTGGTCGGACAACCGTATAATGCATTGGTTTGTCAAGAGCTCAAGGATAGAAGACGAAGGAAATTTCGATTCCCCTCAATCCTGATCATTTACTACCGAGTAAAATGCATTGGCGGTCATCGAACTTGTCTTGATAGCTCACTTTGATCATTGTATACGAGATATGGTGATTATACGGTCACTGGCTCAGTGTATAGCTCCGTATTTGTCTGGTTGACCAGTCAAACAGTCCGCATGCGCCTCATCAGCTCGTGTTCTTTATCTATCTACGTGGTCCTAGTTGTCAGTGGAGAAAGAAATAAAAACCAAAATTATGCGTAGTGGGGAATCAATCCACGGACTCATCGCCGCAACACACACTCGTCAGCCAAATGAAAATGAAATACTTTGCGTCAGACACTCACACTCATGTTGTCATAGCATGCTAATACATGCACATCGCCCTCTCAATCAAAGTCCTGCTCATGGCGCAATGCAAACGGCAAGCCCATCACCTATGCGTCCCGGCGGTTCCTAACATTACTGTTTAGACGTTTGATGGAGGCCTACGCGAACGCCGAGCATGTATTCACGTGGCTCAACACTAACTGTCATAATCGGAGCACCTTGCTCATGTATATCTCCATCACAACGACAATCTATAAAACCACCTAGCTAGATAGGGTACTATGGTACGGATTATATACTATCGTGAGCGACTCATCTTAGTGCCACTGCACACGAGTGTGTGTCTGATCGATTCGTCCATTATTCGTAAGTTATGCATGGTTGTGTGCTGTCTAATGGTGGTCGTCTAAGGCTAGCTGACGACAAGAGCGGTTGCATGGACGCCTGGTTGTCAATACGTGCCATATATTCCTCAAAGGCTTGTCATCCATGAGTTCACACTTTACCACCACGCCAGTGTCTGACCGCCCTGGCATACCAAAACCCCTTCCATCGCTAGCGCGCGCTTCCCGCCTGAAACGGTCACCGTCTCTCTAGAACGTCAATGCCGCATTCACCGGACTTAACTACAGGTGTAGTTGGTGTGTCACTAGCATGCGGGCCAGGTGCCACTGGGCCCATATGTCAGCAACCCAACGTACCTGCAGTTAAGTCACTGAAGCACCGTCCGCATTCACGCCCGACGAACCTACTCCACCGCTAGCCATCCATCTGTCTACTGCGGCTCATTGCCATTCGCTCGCTATATTAACTTGACCCCAGCTCCCAGCCATAGCCAAAGACCCACACTCATTCTCCTCTAGTCCCTTCCTTCTATATATCGGCACCACTCGAACCATGGCCTCCTGGCGCTCCGAAGCTCTCTTGGACGTACTGTCGCAGGAGTAGATGAGGGACATCGGCGACTCCGCTCCGGGCGTGCTCCAAAGCTCTCTTCGACGTACTGTCGCAGGAGCAGACGAAGGAGATCGTCGGCACCCCCTGGCCGCCCTCCGCCGCCACGACCACGAAGTCGGCACGCGTGCGCGGGCGCAGCCAGCAGCGAGGAAGAGTAGTACACGGTAGGTTGCCGCTGCTCTGGTCCCAGGAAGGCCAATGTTACTCCACTCAGTCGATGCCAAACTTGGTGGGGTAAACATCGGTGGCCGATTGGCCGCTTAATGGCGACGTGGAGGAGGAAATCTTCAGAAGCTTGTGCTTCGGAGGAGGAGGTTATCGAGGCGGATGAGGAAGAGTCAAAGGCAATGGCCGGCTTTCTCGGGTTCATGGCCGGACATGGTGGTCGGGCGCCGGCAATTGTTTAGATTAGGTTACAGTAGGTTTTAGTATGGTTTGTGCGAAATATGTAATGAATTTCATCCAGGTTAATTTGAAATTTGCTTTGTTTGCACGAATTTCATCCGGTTAGTTCATATAGTTGTCGAAAGGTATGCGGGTAGCATCGGATGGCATCCATAGGTGTCCTCGGACAGATGCCGGTGTAAATTTGTGGGCCTTCCACTATGTAGGCCAAAAGAGTTGCCAAATATACTTTTACATTATTTGGCACTAGTGCCCTCCATAGCTCATGCGGTGCCACAAAAAGTTTTCTGGGAACCGGAGCAAGTTCGTGCTCGATGCCCCATTCGAGCATTGCAATAGAATATACTACCATCTGTACGTGCTGCTCCGATGCCCCATTTTTTCGAAGGTGGACTGGAGGAACTTGCGTGAAGGATTGACCAAAGGTTGGCTTGCTTTGATTTTTCTATGTACATGTGGGTCCCATCTTTCTAGGGGCTGCACCGGCACAGTGTGAGGCCGATGCCAGAGAAATTTACCAGGGCATCGATGCCCAGTCTACTAGTATATTTTAACATGCCAGGCACCAGCTACGTACTGGAAGGCCAACTATCATGCTATAATCGCTAACAGTGCTCCATTATTTGGCAGGGAACAGTTATCCTTCGATCAAAATCAGATCCGCGGTGTTTCACACTCCTCCCACGTAAGAGTGTAAACTCTTGCTTACATAAAAATGGAGCAAGTGGACGGCACTGTAGCACGTCATATTACTCAAACTAGCCCGCCTAACAAGGGGGAAAGCACCACCCTCATCATTTTGTTCTTGATTTCTAGCGATCGACCGCGTGAAAATGTTATGCTTTGCAAGTTCTAAAGGAAAAAGCGGCACACTTACGATTCGTACTCGTCACAACCCCGACAGTCCAGCTCGCACACCGCTCACCAGAGGGGACACGCGTTGTCTTGCAATCTCACTGACATGTGGGACTGCAATTGAATAAACCGTCGATAGCGAAAATCTAATCGCTCGACGGGCATCGGACTCCAAGAGACGGGGGAGGGAGACGAGATCGCCCGCCCGCCGCGCACGGACTCCAAGAAAGATATGTTGATAATGTGAGGTGGGCCATGTGGGAGTCCGGACCGCTTCCAAGCCCGGTTCTGACCGCCCTGGCGCACCAGACCCCCCCCACACGCCCACCACACCTCCCCCCCTGCGCGCTCCCCCCTCAGACGCCAGCTACCCGCCGCATGCATGCATAGCAACTAGTACGCGCTTATGTGGAGGAGACGGAGGCATTGACAAAGTCAAGGAGTGGGCTCTACAAGAGCTCGTCTCTACACGTGCTCCTAGGAATAAAAAATAATTGTGTCTAAAAAAAGAAAGGTAAAAAACATTTGAGAGGAAATAGATAGATAGAAAGTGAGAAAAAGTTGTAACCTTATAGCCAACCTTATAGTCAACAGTATGGTAGTATTACATGAGGAAGGAGGGAGTGGTGCACATGCCAAGTTCACTAGGTTGCCGTGTTTCACACTCCTCCGTCATAATAGTGGAGACAATTGCTTTCATCAAAAATAAACAATGAATACTCATTGCTCGTCCTCTATATCGGAAAGAATACTTTTATTCACCGACATGTGGAACGTCGACCATCCTACCATGCACAAAATTATCCTGGTCTACCCCGGTCGTATCGCAGGCCCAACCTTTCCCACTATAAGTTGGTCGGACGAAGCAACCATCATGACTTCGTTGAATTCCGCTTCTTCAAGAAAACTTACTATACCCACAATACTGCTACCACACACGAAGACTGCACGGCACTGTACCATGTCATGTCACTGAAACCCACTAGGCCATCCTAAAAAAAACCACTAGGCCAAACTAGCCCACCTATAGGTCATCTATTTTGGAACGGAGGGAGTACGTCTCTGTGTCGGTGTCAAAACCAGCGGATCTCGGGTAGGGGGTACCGAACTGTGAGTCTAAGGCTAATGGTAATAGGAGGCAGGGGACACAATGTTTACCCAGGTTCGGGCCCTCTCGATGGAGATAGTACCCTACTTCCTGCTTGATTGATTATGATGATATGAGTATTACAATAGTTGATCTACCACGAGATCATAGAGGCTAAACCCTAGAAGCTAGCCTATGGTATGATTGTTGTTGTCCTACGGACTAAACCCTCCGGTCTATATAGACACCGGAGGGGGCTAGGGTTACACAAAGTCGGTTACAGAGAAGGAGATCTACATATACGGATTGCCAAGCTTGCCTTCCACGCTAAGGAGAGTCCCACCCGGACACGGGGCGAAGTCTTCAATCTTCTATCTTCATAGTCCAATAGTCCGGCCAGAGTATCTAGTCCAGCTGTCCGAGGACCCCCTAATCCAGGACTCCCTCAGTAGCCCCTGAACCAGGCTTCAATGACAATGAGTCCGGCATGTAGATTGTCTTCAACATTGCAAGGTGGGTTCCTTCTCCGAATACTCCATAGAAGATTTCAAACACAAGGATCGTGTCCGACTCTCCAAAACAAATTCCACATACCACCATAGAGAGCACAATATTTCACAGATCTAATATGCTGACATCTTTTCATAGCATGATATCACGCCGCGGCCCGGTCGTTATCCGAACTGTTTTCCAACCCACTACCGCACATATCGCGAGGCGGTTTTATTGGCACGTCTTATCGAAGCAGAGATCGTGTCCCCTTATTTCAAGATTCTCATCAATACGGGTGTCGGTAACCCAACCGCGCCATCAACGCGGCGCTTGGGGAATAAGCGAGTTTACTAGGAAAGTGGGGAGGCGCATAGTTTCTACCGCCTTTATAAAGGGATAAGGATCCCTCCTCTTCACCCATGCCTTCTTCTTCCCCTGCTCATCCATTCTCGCACGCTCGAGTCCCAGCGCCCAGGTTCTCACCTTCTCCGTAAAGCCATTCCAAACATGTACAGAGCGGGAGGCAAGTGGATGGCCTCCTCCGTAACGGAGGAGGACATTAGTAAGCTCCGGGAAGCCGGATACCTCGCCACAGGCATTGCGCACCCTCTTCCTAACGCAGGGCAGATCGTCCCTACTCCGGAACCCCACGAGAGGGTGGTATTCCTTGCTCACTTCGTCCGCAGACTGGGATTCCCCCTCCACCCATTTGTCTGCGGGATCATGTTTTACTACGGGCTAGACTTCAATGATCTAGCCCCCAATTTCATCCTCAACATCTCAGCATTTATCGTCGTGTGCGAGGCCTTCCTCCGCATCAAGCCCCACTTCGGCCTGTGGCTGAAGACCTTCAATGTAAAGCCGAAGATAGTGGTCGGTCAGCAGGCGGAGTGCGGAGGCGCCATGGTGGGCAAGATGCCCAATGTCATATGGCTCGAAGGCTCCTACATGGAGACCGTGAAGGGGTGGCAATCGGGGTGGTTCTATATCACCGAGCCGCGCGATGCCAATTAGGCGGCGGCCCCCGAGTTCCGATCTGGTATCCCCATGTGGTTCACCTCCTAGAAAAAGAAGGGCTTAGCCTGGGGTGCACCGGTAGAGCTGACCAGACACCAGAACCATGTCAAAAATATGATAAGCAAGAAGATCAAGCTTGTCAACGTGGTCCAAGTCATGATCTTCCGCCGGATCCTCCCATGTCAAAGACGGGCATTCAATATGTGGGAGTTCAATTTGGCCAAGCACCAAACGTTGCGAGAGCTCTTCAACACGATGCACAAAGACGTGTGGAAGGTTCTGTTCAAGGCCGCCGAACTACCTCCTCCCACAAACGAGGATCACGGACTCAGCACAAAGCGCCCCGCCAATCTGGTAAGCTCTCTATATTTCACAAAATGCACCTTTCCCAGTATATTTGTGGAAGGGATCTAAGCCCCCATGCCAATTTCATAGGACTGGGTAGCGACAGCGGAGCGGATCGACTGTCCGGCTCCGCTACCTGAAGATCAAGCAACAGCTCTCTTGACGGAGATGCTGCTTCCAGCGCCTTGCAAGGTGCCGGAGAAGAAGGCCAAGAAGAAGGCCACGGGGACCAGGAAAGGTCTCCGGTGCAAGGTCGTGTCAGAATCATCATCTGTTGACACCGAGGCGCACTCCTCCAACAAAAACAAGGAGGAGGAAGAGGAAAACCCTCCCCCCCAAACCAAGGGGGAGAAGAAAAGGAAGGCCGCCCCGTCTGGCGAGGCCGAAGGGTCCAAGAAGGGAAGGACCCTCCCTCTGAACCACTCCACCATGACCGCCTATAGCGACGAGGAGTGGTTGCCCAGGGACAAGCCCCTGGCGAATTCGTAAGTGTCTGGACACCATAATACATTCGGTAAGTTTTGCTTTATTGCTTCTTATTATGCCAATTATACTCGTGCAGTCCGGCCAAAGCCCACATGGACGTATCCTCCTCGGATGGGTCTTTGAGTCAATCGGAGATGAATAGCTATTCACTCCCGACGGCCACCACCCCCCGGCCCGCGGACGACACCGAGGCGTTGTCCCAGAGGATACCGGAACACGGGCGATGGTTCTGGAGACGCCCCAAGGCGAAATCCCAGACGCCGGGCACATGGGGGGAAAGATCCCCATGGATTCTGCTGATGGGGGCCACAGCAAGTCCAGCCCCCAGCTGGATACTGCGCCGGAACCTCCAATGCTTCCAGACTCAGGTAAGCAGCCCCTCGCTAAGGAGGGCGAGCCGCCTGTGCCGATGACCTCTGTCCACCCAGAGGCATCAGAAAATTTGCTGGAAGCACTTCGCGGCGCTTCCATTGATGGAGAGCACCGTACTCTTATGAGTACGGTGATTGAGAAGCTTCGGTCCGCCAAAAGCGGATTGAACGAAGTCTGCGCCAACCTCCTAACAGGCTTTGAGGTAAGTAATCACATTATGAGGAAATATTACAGCATAGACAGTAGCCCCCTGATGCTCTGTTTGGTATTCAAAAAGAAAGACCAAACAGAGGATCAAATAACATCCACAGGAGTCTAACCAGAATATGTCTATGTGAATAAGCAGGCATCACTGCTGACAGTAGCCCCCTGAACTGAATCAGGACCTGGGGCGGGCCGAGGAAGAGCTCGTCCTCATGAAGAGGCAGCTCGAGGAGAACAAAGGCAAGTGATACCCCGTCCGTGTGTTATATAAAAGAAAAATCATTGACGCTAACAGAAGCATCATGAATTTTAATAGGGGCCACGACCAAAGTTGCGGCCCTTAAGAAGGCACTGTCCGAGGCCAAAGACAAGGCGGCCATGGAGCACACCGATCCTGAGTAACAAGAGGCTCGGTGTCGGTGTCAAAATCGGCGGATCTCGGGTAGGGGGTCCCGAACTGTGCGTTTAAGGCTAATGGTACCAGGAGACTGGGGACACGATATTTACCCAGGTTCGGCCCTCTCGATGGAGGTAATGCCTTACTTCCTGCTTGATTGATCTTGATGATATGAGTATTACAAGGGTTGATCTACCACGAGATCATAGAGGCTAAACCCTAGAAGCTAGCCTATGGTATGATTGTTGTTGTCCTATAGACTAAACCCTCCGGTTTATATAGACATCGGAGGGGGCTAGGGTTGCACAGAGTCGGTTATAGAGAAGGAGATCTATCATCCAAATTGCCAAGCTTGCCTTCCATGCAAAGGAGAGTCCCATCCGGACACGGGACGAAGTCTTCAATCTTGTATCTTCATAGTCCAACAGTCCGGCCAAAGTATATAGTTCGGCTGTCCGGATACTCCCTTATCTAGGACTCCCTCACTCGGGTTAATGAGGTCCAGCAAGAGCTCCAGGACTTTGTCAAAAAATTCGAGTCCTTTGAGCGTGACTCCAAGACGCAAGAGTCCGAGCTTGCGACGGCCCTCCAGAGCGCGCAAGACGTCAAGGCTGAAGCCCAAAAGGCCCTCCAGGAGGTTCAGGCGGCCAAGAACATTGCAGCGGGTAAGGCTTTCAATATGCAAAGCAAGCAAGTGAAGGAGGCTTTCCTATTACTTACCCGAATTTGGAGCTCTCCAGGAACATTCGCAGAGTTCTACCGGGATGAAGAAGGGGGCTCGACGGAGAAGTTGTTTTGGTACCAGTATATTGGGGTTGAACAGCCGATGCCCTTGAGTGACCAGCTGAAGCAACTGGTCGAACTGCACAAGGCGCCCGAACTGGCCATGAAGGACCTCATAGTCCGGATGTGGCCTGCCGAGCCCCTGCCCACTAGCTACTTTGGCTTAGTGAAGCAGCTTGTGAATGCCTGCCCGACGCTTGAAGTCATAAAGTGGTCAGTATGTATTGAAGGTACGCGCCGAGCCTTCGCCCGCGGGAAAGTGCACTGGGCGAAGATGGACGCCGAGAAGCTGGTGACGGAGGGGCCACCGAAGGGCAAGGAGCATCACAACCCCGAGGAGTATTACGATGGTGTCCTGAAGGGCGCCCGTCTTGTGGCGGAGGAATGCGCTAAGGATGTGATTTTTGAATGAACGTACTCATTTAATCATGTAATATGAAGACAAGTTCGTTTGCGCCATATAACGCTTGTTGATTTAAAATATTACCTTCTGTGCGTCCTCTTATAAAACCTGAGAGTTGGCCAGTCGTTGGCTTCCGCCCCCATGCAACTACTACCGGGGTGTTCGGGGAAAATCTAAACACTCTTTATCCAAAATTTTGGTCCAATAAGGAGGTGTTTTGCGCAAGAACAAGGCAATCGGACTATATAGCTTTATCACTCTCACTTAGCCATAGAAGTCTATAAATTTAAATTTTGGCGTAGCCCCTGGTATTCGGAAGACCGAACTTGGGGAGCTATACACGCCTAAATGAGACAAGGCCGATTCCTCGCCCGAAGCGAAAAAAATCTTTAAGTATTTGAGACCTCTCGAACAGCGACGAGCTCTCGCTGCATCCAGTCAGTTTTCATCTTTCTCTACCGAGGTGCTCATCTGGAAGAACTGGGACACAATTGCAGTAGTCCTCCCAGTGCTACCTTAGCCGATATAGAGGAACGTAAGGTACGAAAACATAGGAGCCGGGCAAACCCAACTATTGACCCAAGACATGATTCAGAGCTAATGCATATAGTGCTATAAGTTCGGGGTGCCGCACTGTCGAAAGTGTTCGGACTTTTTCTTGCCTTCTTATCGGGTACACTAAATCCCCTGGCAAACTGAACGTACCAGAACGTACGGGTGCGATTTGTAATAAATAAGAAGTCAAGGAAAAAAGATAAAGCAAATATAATAATAAGCTGACACTTTATATTTTTCCGTTGTTATTTAAATAATACGTCAAAGCGTATGAATACAAGTAATGCGATAAGCAAAAATAGGACTATTTGGCATGTCCTAACCAAGTGCAGGCTGTGTGTGGGTATGTAAAATAGGTATAACTATCGTTATTAGAGACCACCTGGGTATTCCCTTGTACATCAAACCTCTTGCCTCCTTGGTTTTTTCTTCCCGTGATGATTCTAATAATCAAGCTATCTGAAAGGGCTTCACGAAAGTAGGTTCCTGAAAGAAAGAAAATGATAAAGGTATACGGGTCCTAGGGCGGTTGAGCCGCATTGTGGACCGCGTCGTAGCCGTGCCTCCGCCTATGCCCATGGTATTTTTAGTGCGTAATTATGTACGTGCGACATGAATATCGCCGCTTGACTGGGACTAGGATGGAGGCCGAATTTCTAGGCAAGCTCACGGCCGATCCTGTTGCAGAGTACTCCGGACTCGTTTAGCAGTGTCCAAGGGCTTTATTGCCGAATTTGAGGTCTGCCTAAGAAGGTTGTTCTGTACTTCTACTGTGAGGGTCGCAGTGTGCTCCTCTGTACGGAGGGAGCGCTCTGTGTTTCCATTGACTGTTATAACCCCACGAGGTGCTTGCATTTTGAGCTTCGGCCGAGAAGTGCGTGATAGCCACTGTGGAAGGGGACGATATCGAAGATTAACTCCTCGCTTCAGAAATTGTCCGGGGATCTGAAGACCACTTCCAGTGTGATGGAGCCTGTGCAACAGGCCTCTACGCCTGGTATGACACCTTTAAAGGTGGTTTTAGTGTGTTTGATCCTCGAGGGATTGATGCCCATTTTGCACATTGTATCCTGATAGAGCAGGTTCAGGCTGCTGCCACCGTCCATAAGGACTCTTGTGAGGTGGAATCCGTCGATTATGGGGTCGAGGACCAGTGCGGCCAAACCACCATGACGGATACTGGTGGGATGATCCCTGCGGTCGAAAGTGATCGGACAAGAAGACCATGGGTTGAACTTTAGGGCGACTGGCTCCATCGCGTAGACGTCCCTTAGTGCACGGTTCTGCTCCCTCTTGGGAATATGGGTTGCGTATATCATATTTACCGTTTTTACTTGGTGAGGGAATTTCTTCTGTCCTCCTGTGTTCGGTAACCGAGGTTCCTCGTCGTCATCACTGTGCAACCCCTTTTCCTTGTTTTCGGCATTTAACTTGCTGGCTTGCTTGAACACCCAACATTCTTTGTTGGTGTGGTTGGCTGGTTTATCATGGGTGCCGTGAATTTGACACGAGCGATCGAGTATGCGGTCCTGACTGGGCGGACCCGAATTGTTTCTTTTGAATGGCTTTTTCCGCTGACTGGTCTTAGATCCACTAAATACGGCGTTGACTACCGTGTCTTCGGCGTTGTCGCCATTGCTGCGACGCTTGTATCTGTTGCGTCGGGGCTTGCTGTTGTTTTCTCTGGCATCTGAAGTGCCAGGATTTCTTGATGTGCTGTTGCTACGAGCCAGCCAGCTGTCTTCGCCCGCACAAAAGCGGGTCATGGGTGTTGTGAGGGCTGCCATGGACTTTGGTTTCTCTTAGCCGAGGTGTCGGGCGACCCAATTGTCGCGGATATTGTGCCTAAAGGCCGCTATGGCTTCGGCATCCGGACAATCGAAAATTTGGTTCTTTTTGGTTAGGAACCGTGTCTAGGCTCACTCTCCGGGCTGTTGGGTTATGTGACTTAAGTCATCAGCATCCGGAGGTCGCACGTTAGTGCCCTAGAAGTTGTCAAGGAATGCGTCTTCCAGGTTCTCCCAACTGCCAATGGAATTTGTCGGCAGGCTGTTCAGCTAATGTTGAGTCGGTCCCTTGAGTATTGTCACGCCCAATATGCGACCCTATCCAAAAGGAACTCGAAGGTCCCACCAAGGATAGACCCGCATATTGAAACGCTTTTGCAAGGTGGATATCATTACATCAACATTACATAATAGATGGGGATACATACAAGAGGCATACAATGCCACACGAATACAACATCACAATACATCAGAGCATCATCCGACTACGGATGAAACACAAACAGAAACTCAAACGACATCCACCCTGCTAGCCCAGGATGCTGACCTGGAACCTATTCCCTGATCGAAGAAGAAGAAGAAGAAGAACTCAAGACAAGCAAGAATCGCTCTCGCGTCATGATCATCGCATAACCTGTACCTGCAATTGTAGTTGTAGTAATCTGTGAGCCACGAGGACTCAGCAATCCCATTACCATGGGTATCAAGACTAGCAAAGCTTAAAGGGAAAGGAAGGGGTAAAGTGGTGAGGCTGCAGCAGCGACTAAGCATGATAATGGTGGCTAACATACGCAAATAAGAGCGAGAAGAGAGCAAAAGGAACGGTCGTGAAGCTAGCAATGATCAAGAAGTGATCCTGAACTCCTACTTACGTCAAACATAACCCAAAAACCGTGTTCACTTCCCGGACTTCGCCGAGAAGAAACCATCACGACTACACACGCGGTTGATGCGTTATAATTCGGATCTGGTGTCAAGTTATCTACAACCGGACATTAACAAATTCCCATCTGCCTATGACCACAGGCACGACTTTCGAAAGATTATGCCCTGCAGGGGTGTCCCAACTTAGCCCATGATAAGCTCTCACGATCAACGAAGGATATACCTTCTCCCAGGAAGACCCGATCAGACTCGGAATCCCGGTTTACAAGACATTTCGACAATGGTAAAACTAGACCAGCAAGACCGCCCGCTGTGCCGACAAATCCCGATAGGAGCTGCACATATCTCGTTCTCAGGGCACACCGGATGAGCAAGACGACGGGTTGGCATAAACCCTGGTTGCCAAGGGGGCGCCGGACATCACTCGGTTTGGACCAACACTTAGACAAGCATTGGCCCGGGGGGGCTAAAATAAATATGACCCTCGGGTTAATTACTCCCAAGGGAAATGTAGGTGATGGTGAGGCAAATGGTAAAAACCAATGTTGGGCCTTGCTGGAGGAGTTTTATTCAAAGCGAACTGTCAAGGGGGTCCCATAAATCACCCGACCGCGTAAGGAACGCAAAATCCGGGAACATAACACCGGTATGACGGAAGCTAGGGCGGCAAGAGCGGAACAAAACACCAGGAAAAAGGTCGAGCCTTCCACCCTTTACCAAGTATATAGATGCATTAAATAATATAAGAGATATTGTGATATCCCAACCAAAAATCCTGTCCACCATGGAGCAATCTTCAACTTCACCTGCAACTAGCAACGCTATAAGAGGGCTGAGCAAAGCGGTAACATAGCCAAGCAACGGTTTGCATAGGAAAGGTGTCAAAGGTTAGAGGTTCATGGCGATATGCGAGGCTTGATAAACAGGTGATAGGTAGCACAACAAAGCGATAGAACGAAGCAACTAGCATAGCAATGATAGTAGTGAGATCCAGGGTAGCGGTCATCTTGCCTGAAATCCCGCAAGGAAGAAGAACGAGTCCATGAAGAAGAGGAACGGATGAAGCCGAACCAAGCGTAGACGAACGAATCCTCACGATCGCAACAAAACAGGAACTATCGAAAAGAAGCACACAACATAGTAAACACACCACACATAGGCAAGACATGATGCACAACAAGCATAATGCAAGACAAGGCTACAGGAAGCTACTCATGGTAGGAGATGATGCAAACAAGAGAAACACATCAAAGCAAGTTTAAATGAGGCCGGGAACAACATATAACAATTCCGGTAAGTCCTCATATGCATGTTTCGAAGTTGGTCCAGATCTGAATAAAACTTATGTTCAAGTTGTTAAACAGCAAGTTAAGATGCACAAAGATGATCTACACGAGATTCTAGTCAAGTTACATATAAAGTTCATTTAGTTCGGAGCTACGGCCTAGAAGATATGAGCAACACAAGTTAAACATGGCATTAATGCAAAATGCACCCAAACATCAAGCAAACACCTCAAAACATGGATGCAACATGATAATATGAAACTACATGCAATTCTAAGCAGGTTTTATATAGAGCACACTCAAAACGGAGCAACGGTGCAACACTCACACACTATACAAGTTATAGCAACAATCTGTCCAAAACAGCAACTAGGCATATTGCAAGCACCAAAACAATATTCTACAGCATCTCAACATGAAAACAAAAGATATGGGCATGATGTACAGGTAAAGCATAACAAAACATGAACACTGAGCTATCTCCAGAAATCACTAGAACATGCTCAAACACACATGGCAAGATTGCAAGTAATAACAATTCAGACTTTGCAGAAAATAACATCAGGTTGCAATGTTTAGAGCTATCAAACAACATGTTACAGGAACTTATCATGGCAAACAAAGGCATGGCATGAATCTACTAATTGCATAGAACAAGAGTCCCTTACTGATCATGAGCCAAAAAGGATCAGAAAGTATGATGGCACCCATGTAAACATGGCAAGTTATAATGACAGATTCATACATGGCAGAAACACCGATAAGTAGGCATGTTGGTGAGCTTGTACCACTCACCACAGAGCAATACATGGCATGGAAAGGCAACCAACAGTAAGAAGACATATTTATGAAGCTAAGCATGGCAATAGCAAGTTCATAGGGTGCATGGATCACTAGCAACAATCATGGCAACAACTAAACTTAATGTTAACAGGCTGACAGCAACATTATTAAGCAACTTTGGAGCAAGATTACAACAAGCTATAGCAGGCTATAATTGCAACCAGGGGCATGGATGGATAGAGCATGACATGTAGAACAAAATACCCTTAGTTAACATCTCCAGATTATGCATAGAATGGCCTGTAGCAGCAGGTTTACATAGCATCACGAAATAACAGATTCAGCCTAGCAAAACAGTACAGCAAGTACACTACTTAACAAGCTCGATTCACTCACCACAAATCATTGCATGACAAGATAAGCATAGCATCAGCAAGAAGACATGTTTAGGTAACAAACCAAGGCAATAACAAGGTCATAGCATGCAACGATCAACTATAGCAACCTTGGCAAAATTGAATAACATGTAAACAATCTGCCAGGAAACATTTTGAAGCAAAAGTAGAGCGCGAAAATGGCATGCTAGACTACTCCATAATTGCAAACAGGGGCATGGATGGATAAAGAACCACCATATGTTCAAAACACCCTTACTGAAGTATCTCAAAATATGCATGGATCTCTCTGTAGCATCAAGTTTACATGGCATCAAAATAACAGCAGAACAGGGACAAACAGCAACATCACGAAGCCTAGTTTACATGCTTGTGCTAGTCACCACATTGATCACAAAAATACATGGTAAGCACCTCTGTAAAGAAGACATGGCATAGATCAACACACATGTAGACATCAACCTCATAGGATGCACACATCAATCATGGCAAAAATAACAAATGAGCATGTTATAACAGTTTCAGCAGATTAACATCATGAATCACTCTTGCAACGAAGATTCAGGCATCAAGATGACCTCTAATGAATACGATGCAATGGAATGAAATGATGTAGTCGTTGAGACGAACAATTTGACATATTACACGCACGAAACGGAGAAGCACACAGGGAGTTATAGGTGGTCAAAGTATGCATCAAAATGTCAGGGACTTAGCAGTTTTTTTGAAAAAAAAACAGAACGCGCGTCGTATAGCTAAACGTCACACTGAGCGGGGAATAGGGGGGTATCTCACCATGGGCCTATGGGCCAGCAGATCTGGGACGGAGGGGAAGAGGAGGCTGGGTCGTGGCCCACGTGGAGGCTGGCGGCGGTGGACGCGTCTGACTGCGGGCGGACATGTCCAGTGGCGCGAGGAGGGAAAGGGATAGGGTTCATGTGCGCGAAAATCCGAGAGGGGCACATATTTATAGGTGGAGGGAGCTAGCAGAGTCCAAATGAGGAGCGGTTTTCGGCCACGCGATCGTGATCGAACGACCGAGAGCATGGAAGGGACTTAGATGGGTTCTGGGCGACTTTGGAAAGGTGTTGGGCTGCAAAGAGAAAGGAGGGGTTTCGGGCTACGGGGTTAACCGTTGGAGTATCAAAAGAACTCCAAATGGAACGAAACTTGACAGGCGGTCTACCGGTGCTATACCAAGGCTGCTTGGCAAACCTCGGGCCATTCCAAGAACGTTTAACACACGCACATGAAAACAAGGCCTAAGAGGGGCGACGGGGCATGCGCGAGAGGTCCGGACTCCGAACGGACAACGGAGAGAACCGGGAGAACCCGAACGGATGCAAGTTTTGAAAAACATGCGGATGAAATGCATATGATGACATGGCAAAATGCAACACACAAGAAAATGACATGGCAACGACAGCGAATAACTGGCGGACACCTGGCGCATCGAATCCGGGGCGTTACAACACTCCTCCACTAACAAGAGATCTCGTCCCGAGATCTTAGGACCGAGACGGAAGGGAAAATGGATGAGGTGAAACAAGAACTCAAGAGAAGCAACAAAGAATCGAGAGCACTTGAGAAGAAGAGAGGAACGACGAGAATGACGAGAATCGAAGGCTCACGGAATCAGATAGACTATGAAACCGCTCCGGTTAGAACGAGATAAGAAACGAATAAGACTGAAAGTATTTAGGCAGCACTCCGGTTGAAAAATGGAAGGATTAGAACATGAACTTCACAAGATGGGATGGCATTTGATGAGATAAACAACTCAATTCCTCCGGAAGAATTGAAAGAGTTGAATGAAAAGAACTTAGAAGAAGGATTGAATGGAGTTGTTGAGAAAATCAACAACGAAAAGAATAAGCTTGTTATGGTCTTATAGGTAACATATCAAGATCGTAAGGTGATAACCGGCCACAAACGGAAATGATTGGATAGCTGAGAAGAACGAAGAAATGCAAAACTCCTCTTCAAAAGAATACGGAGATACGAGAAGAAAAGATACTTGAGCTCCACCAACAAGAATCTTGATGAACACTTGAGAAAATGAATTAAATCATGATGAACCACCATGAAGAACTTCGGTGACAAAAGGATGATGAGATAAAATTGAAGGATGAAAGAATAAGATGAGCATTGCAATGATTTAGATGGAGGTTCCGACGAAATGGCTGAGGAAATTTGAACTCCGGAAAAGAAAAGATGAAAATACTTTGAGCTAGAATCAAGAACAACTCCGAAGGAAGGGATTATTCACTTGGATGAAATAAGAATAAGATTTATTGTATGCTTATCCTTCATCATATTAAATTGATGACAAGCAATGGACTTTTACATACTACTTATTCTTCTTGACAAAAAGATTGAGGAGGGATAGCACAAAACTTGAGAAGGTCTTCATGAACCACCGGTAGGATTGAAAAGAACGAATGAATTAAAATGATAACCAAGGAAAAGAATCTGAAGGAACCACCGTAAGAATTCTAAAATGACTGATGAAAGGGGCTGAATCATCGGGAAGAATTAGAAGACCAACTATGCTAGAGGGGATTTAGATGCAAAAGAATAAAGAGATCATGAACTGATTAAAGAACACTTGAACGAAGCACCGGGATACTTGGATAACGGTAGCTGAAGTGTGAGGACGAAGAATTCTTCTGGAACGATGGGCTCCGGTGAAAGAAACGGAAAAACAACTTCTGACATACTCCCGATGGATAAGAAAAGAATATCTGACAATTGGAATAATTCGAGACTGATAACATGAAGCTAGAACCATGAAACTTCGAGAGAACAGACAAGATTTAGAGGAAAGCTCTTCTTCGATCTTCAAATGACGACGAGAAACACCAACAAAATTGCTGAGATACTCCGGGAGAATGAAAAGTAGAGAGGTTGTGCCAACAATTAAATGATTCGAAATTGATCTTGGAAAGGCAACTGACTGATGAAATCATTCTTACGTCACTCTTCGAAAATAATTGGGAATAGCTCCAGGAAATTAGGAGAGTCAGGTAAGATCCTGGGAAAAGACTTGTGGGTTAGGGCCCACTAAAGAGAAAAACACCGTTCGAAAGGGATTGTTGAAAAGATAGATGATGCACCGGAACAATTGAAATATTTGAATGAGGTGACAACCTCGAATTAATTGGAACACAGACGAATCTCCTGAGATGTCTTCCGAACTCCGGAATAATTGAATGGCGAGATGCAAATGAGCAGGGAAAACACTTCGAGGAAAAAGGATAAAATCACTACCGAAAATTGGAATTGAATCCAACGGAGAAGAAAAGAGATGAAGAATGTCAAACAAAAGAGAATTCACCGGTTGAAATGATTCAGGGAAGACTGAAGAGGCTCCACACGAATGGAATTGATGGTCGAGAGAGAGTCAGACTCCAGGAAGAAAAAGGGTGGGAGGGCGGGAAAACAAAGGCAACTTGGAAGGGGAAAATCGACAAATAATCTTGAATGGAAAACACCGATTGAAATCATGGAGGAAAGAAGGCAAAGACTTTGCACGAGTAGGATGGATACTCGATTACGGACTCCGGTTCCGAGATGAAAAAGGGTGGGCGGGTGGGAAAAGAAAACAACTGAGGATTGAACTTGGCAACGATGAAGAGGCTCGAGTCGACTTGACGAGAAAAGCACCGGATGAAAAGAGTTGAGGAACAACGAACGAAAAACCAACTGCATGACCTAAAGAAAGTTTGAAAGGGAAGAGGAGTAATTCAAAACACCTACGTCAAGATTCCTTACCAGAGCGACGAAGGGGCTGAGGAGTAAAAAGAATTCCTACTCTCCGATATAACTAGACTCAGAAATCAGTTTTCTTCTAGACTCAACAACGGCCAAGCTACACGATCAATCAAGGGCGCTCCTAAGTTCGGTCGAGGCTCTGATACCAACTTGTCACGCCCAATAAGCGACCCTATCCAAAAGGAACTCGAAGGTCCCACCAAGGATAGACCCGCATATTGAAACGCTTTTGCAAGGTGGATATCATTACATCAACATTAAATAATAGATGGGGATACATACAAGAGGCATACAATGCCACACGAATACAACATCACAATACTTCAGAGCATCATCCGAGTACGGATGAAACACAAACAGAAACTCAAACGACATCCACCCTGCTAGCCCAGGCTGCCGACCTGGAACCTATTCCCTGATCGAAGAAGAAGAAGAAGAAGAACTCAAGACAAGCAAGCATCGCTCTCGCGTCATGATCATCGCATAACCTGTACCTGCAACTGTAGTTGTAGTAATCTGTGAGCCACAAGGACTCAGCAATCCCATTACCATGGGTATCAAGACAAGCAAAGCTTAAAGGGAAAGGAAGGGGTAAAGTGGTGAGGCTGCAACAGCGACTAAGCATGATATTGGTGGCTAACATACGAAAATAAGAGCGGGAAGAGAGCAAAAGGAACGGTCGTGAAGCTAGCAATGATCAAGAAGTGATCCTGAACTCCTACTTACGTCAAACATAACCCAAAAACTGTGTTCACTTCCCGGACTCCGCTGAGAAGAAACCATCACGGCTACACACGCGGTTGATGTGTTATAATTCGGATCTGGTGTCAAGTTATCTACAACCGGACATTAACAAATTCCCATCTGCCTCTAACCACAGGCACGGCTTTCGAAAGATTATACCCTGAAGGGGTGTCCCAACTTAGCCCATGATAAGCTCTCGCGATAAACGAAGGATATACCTTCTCCCAGGAAGACCCGATCAGACTAGGAATCCCGGTTTACAAGACATTTCGACAATGGTAAAACTAGACCAGCAAGACCGCCCGCTGTGCCGACAAATCCCGATAGGAGCTGCACATATCTCGTTCTCAGGGCACACCGGGTGAGCAAGACGACGGGTTGGCATAGACCCTGGTTGCCTAGGGGGCGCCGGACATCGCTCGATTTGGACCAACACTTAGACAAGCATTGGCCCGGGGGGACTAAAATAAAGTTGACCCTCGGGTTAATTACTCCCAAGGGAAATGTAGCTGATGGTGAGGCAAATGGTAAAAACCAATGTTGGGCCTTGCTGGAGGAGTTTTATTCAAAGCAAACTGTCAAGGGGGTCCCATAAATCACCCGACCGCGTAAGGAACGCAAAATCCAGGAACATAACACCGGTATGACGGAAACTAGGGCGGCAAGAGTGGAACAAAACACCAGGCAAAAGGCCGAGCCTTCCACCCTTTACCAAGTATATAGATGCATTAAATAATATAAGAGATATTGTGATATCCCAACCAAAAATCCTGTCCACCATGGAGCAATATTCAACTTCACCTGTAACTAGCAACGCTATAAGAGGGCTGAGCAAAGCGGTAACATAGACAAGCAACGGTTCGCATAGGAAAGGTGTCAAAGGTTAGAGGTTCATGGCAATATGGGAGGCTTGATAAACAGGTGATAGGTACCGCAGCAAAGCGATAGAACGAAGCAACTAGCATAGCAATGATAGTAGTGAGATTCAGGGTAGCAGTCATCTTGCCTGATATCCCGCAAGGAAGAAGAACGAGTCCATGAAGAAGACGAACGGATGAAGCCGAACCAAGCGTAGACGAACGAATCCTCACGATCGCAATGAAACAGGAACTATCGAAAAGAAGCACACAACATAGTAAACACACCACACATAGGCAAGACATGATGCACAACAAGCATGATGCAAGACAAGGATACATGAAGCTACTCATGGCAGGAGATGATGCAAATAAGAGCAACACATCAAAGCAAGTTTAAATGAGGCCGGGAACAACATATAACAATTCTGGTAAGTCCTCATATGCATGTTTCGAAGTTGGTCCAGATCTGAATAAAACTTATGTTCAAGTTGTTAAACAGCAAGTTAAGATGCACAAGTTAAACAGGCTGACCTAGAAGATATGAGCAACACAAGTTAAACATGGCATTAATGCAAAATGCACCCAAACATCAAGCAAACACCTCAAAACATGGATGCAACATGATAATATGAAACTACATGCAATTCTAAGCAAGTTTTATATAGAGCACACTCAAAACGGAGCAACGGTGCAACACTCACACACTATACAAGTTATAGCAACAATCTGTCCAAAACAGCAACTAGGCATATTGCAAGCACCAAAACAATATTCTACAACATCTCAACATGAAAACAAAAGACATGGGCATGATGTACAGGTAAAGCATAACAAAACATGAACACTGAGCTATCTCCAGAAATCACTAGAAAATGCTCAAACACACATGGCAAGATTGCAAGTAATAACAATTCAGACTTTGCCGAAAATAACATTAGGTTGCAATGTTTAGAGCTATCAAACAACATGTTACAGGAACTTATCTTGGCAAAGAAAGGCATGGCATGAATCTACTAATTGCATGGAACAAGAGTCCCTTACTGACCATGAGCCAAAAAGGATCAGAAAATATGATGGCACCCATGTAAACATGGCAAGTTATAATGACAGATTCATACATGGCAGAAACACCGATAAGTAGGCATGTTGGTGAGCTTGTACCACTCACCACAGATCAATACATGGCATGGAAAGGCAACCAACAGTAAGAAGACATATTTATGAAGCTAAGCATGGCAAGAGAAAGTTCATAGGGTGGATGGATCACTAGCAACAATCATGTGAACAACTGAACTTAATGTTAACAGGCTGACAGCAACATTATTAAGCAACTTTGGAGCAAGATTACAACAAGCTCCAGCAGGCTATAATTGCAACTAGGGGCATGGATGGATAGAGCATGACATATAGAACAAAATACCATTAGTTAACATCTCCAGATTATGCATAGAATGGCTTGTAGCAGCAGGTTTACATAGCATCACGAAATAACAGATTCAGCCTAGCAAAACAGTACAGCAAGTACACTACTTAACAAGCTCGATTCACTCACCATAAGTCATTGCATGACAAGATAAGCATAGCATCAGTAAGAAGACATGTTTATGTAACAAACTAAGGCAATAACAAGGTCATAGCATGGAAGGATCAACTATAGCAAGCTTGTCAAAATTGAATAACATGTAAACAATCTGCCAGGAAACATTTTGAAGCAAAAGTAGAGTATGAAAATGACATGCTACACTACTCCATAATTGCAAACAGGGGCATGGATGGATAGATAACCACCATATGTTCAAAACACCCTTACTGAAGAATCTCAAAATATGCATGGATCTCTCTGTAGCATCAAGTTTACATGGCATCAAAATAACAGCAGAACAGGGACTAAAACAGCAACATCATGAAGCCTAGTTTACATGCTTGTGCTAGTCACCACATTGATCACAAAAATACATGGTAAGCACCTCTGTAAAGAAGACATGGCATAGATCAACACACATGTAGACATCAACCTCATAGGATGCACACATCAATCATGGCAAAAATGACAAATGAGCATGTTATAACAGTTTCAGCAGATTAACATCATGAAGCACTCTTGCAACGAAGATTCAGACATCAAGATGAGCTCTAATGAATACGATGCAATGGAATGAAATGATGTACTCATCGAGGCGAACAATTTGACATATTACACGCACGAAACAGAGAAGCACACAGGGAGTTACAGGAGGTCAAAGTATGCATCAAAATGTCAGGGACTTAGCAGTTTTTTTGAAAAAAAACTGAACGCACATCGTATAGATAAACGTCGCACTGAGCGGGGAATAGGGGGGTATCTCACCATGGGCCTATGGGCCAGCAGATCTGGGCCGGAGGGGAAGAGGAGGCTGGGTCGTGGCCCACGTGGAGGCTGGCGGCGGTGGACGCGTCTGACTACGGGCGGACATGTCCAGCGGCGCGAGAAGGGAAAGGGATAGGGTTCATCTGCGCGAAAATCTGAGAGGGGCACATATTTATAGGTGGAGGGAGCTAGGAGAGTCCAAATAAGGAGCGGTTTTCGGCCACGCGATTGTGATCGAACGGTCATGAGCATGGAAGGGACTTAGATGGGTTCTGGGCCACTTTGGAAAGGTGTTGGGCTGCAAAGAGAAAGGAGGGGTTTCGGGCTACGCGGTTAACCGTTGGAGTATCAAACGAACTCCAAATGGCACGAAACTTGACAGGCGGTCTACCGGTGCTATGCCAAGGCCGCTTGGCAAACCTCGGGCCATTCCGAGAACGTTCAATACCCGCACATGAAACACAAGGTCTGAGAGGGGCGACGGGGCACGCACGAGAGGTCCGGACTCCCAACGGACAACAGAGAGAACCGGGAGAACCCGAACGGATGCATGTTTTGAAAAACATGCGGATGAAATGCAGATGATGACATGGAAAAATGCAACACGCAAGCAAATGACATGGCAACGACAGCGAATAACTGGCGGACACCTGGCGCATTGAATCCGGGGCGTTACAATTTTAGTGGGAGGTACTTGATGGCGTGTAGATCATCGCCGCGGGCCATGTGAATGTGGAGAAGGAAGTCTTCAATCCATACCGCGGGTCTGTTGTGCCATCATATGACTCAATATTCTCGGGTTTAAACCCTTCTGGAAATTCATGATCCATTACTTCGTCAGTGAAGCATAGGGGGTGTGCGGCGCCTCTGTCCCGTGCTATGTCACGATGCAGCTCAAATGAGTCCAGTCTATTGTATTTGGCCCGGCCGGATTAGTATTTGGTATATCCAGCGTGACGGTCGTCGTCTCGCGTGGGGGCGCGCCCTCATGATCCGTAGATCGAACTAGACTGTCCTGCTTTGTTTTCCAGTATGTCTCGCAGGTCATGCGTATAGCCCCAAGCCTTGGTGTTTTTGTTTAATTGGCGACGGGGTGCGAGCTGGTGCTCGGGCTGATACGTCGTTTTGTCTTGGCCACGAGGTGGCCGGTCAGCCTCGTCTTGCGCTGGTAGTGTAGGCTCTAGCGCCTCTTCCTCGAATTGAGGTAGCAACATGCGCTTCGGGTAAATTCTGGTTGGGCGCTCGAGTCCGCATTCCTCGGCTGCCAGGACCTCAGTCCACCTATCAGTTAGCAGATCTTGATCAGCTTGAAGCTGTTGTTGCTTTTTCTTCAGGATTTTCGTAGTGGCTATAAGCCGGCGCTTGAAGCGCTCCTTCTCTACGGGATCCTCAGGCACGATGAATTCTTTGTTGCCGAGGCTCACCTCATCTTCGGAGAGGCTCATGTAATTATCATCTTCCAAGTCTCCATCCATTGCCTGTTCATGAGGGCTAACATTCCCATCCTCCTGTTCGGCCTGCTCGAAGTCTGGCTGGGCGGGATTGTTTTCGTCTTCGGCATCATCTGGAGTGCTATTGTCTCTTGTGCTGGTATCACTATTTTTGCTATGGCGGGGCTTGGACCGGCGCCGATGACGCCGGTGCTTAGATTGCTCCTCGAGGGGATTATCCTCCGTTGCCTCATCGCCATCGCTTTCATTGGGGGTGTCCACCATATATATATCATATGATGAGGTGGCTGTCCAGCGCCCTACGGGCGGTGGTTCTTGTTCCTCTTCGGCATCGTCGTCCATACCATCGATGTCTTCGGAATCAAAGTTAAGCATGTCGGTTAAGTCATCGACAGTGGCTATTAAGTGGGTGGTGGGTGGGGAACGAATTTCTTCGTCTTCCGCTTCCCACTCAAGTCGGGCATAGTTCGGCCAAGAGTCTCCGGACAGGGAGAGGGACTTTAATGAATTTAACACGTCGCCCAAGGGAGAGTGCTAAAAGATGTCCGCGGAGGTAAACTCCATGATTGGTGCCCAATCAGATTCGATAGGCATGGATGCACACGGTTCGGAGCCTATGGCCGGAGATGAGTTCGGGGGTCCGATGACACAGATCTCATTGGAGGCGAAGTCTGTGTTCGGCTCCAACGTCGATGAGTGTGCAGCTCCTGTGGCGGGGTCCATCCACCCGTCCCCGGATGGCACGATATGCTCCGGGTCAATGGCCGGTGCGGCTGCAGGCGTGATCTCCCGAACACCGTCCGATGGAAGATCTAAGTCATGCTCGTTGTGACTGTTCGGCACACCTGACATGGGCTCGAATACATTGAAGATCAAGTATCCGTGGACATCGGCAGTGTAGTTCAAGTTTCCAAACCTGACCTGATGGCCAGGGGCGTAGCTGTCGATCTGCTCCAGATGGCCACGCGAGTTGGCCCGCAGTACGAAGTCGCCCAATAAGAAGATCTGCCCGGGGAGGAAAACCTCACCCTGGACCACATCGTTGAAGACAATTGAAGGAGCCATCAAGCCTTATTGCAACGACACAGTGGAACTCTCAATGAAAGCACCAATGTCGTTGTCAAAACCGGCGGATCTCGGGTAGGGGGTCCCGAACTGTGTGTCTAAGGCTAATGGTAATAGGAGGCGGGGGACACAATGTTTACCCAGGTTTGGGCCCTCTCGATGGAGGTAATACCCTACTTCCTGCTTGACTGATCTTGATGATATGATTATTACAAGAGTACGTCTACCACAAGATCGTAGAGGCTAACCCTAGAAGCTAGCCTATGGTATGATTGTTGTTGTCCTACGGACTAAACCCTCCGGTTTATATATACACCGGAGGGGGCTAGCGTTACGCAGAGTCGGTTACAGAGAAGGAGATCTACATATCCAGATTGCCAAGCTTGCCTTCCACGCAAAGGAGAGTCCCACCCGGACACGGGGCAAAGTCTTCAATCTTGTATCTTCATAGTCCAACAGTCCGGCCAAAGTATATAGTCCGGCTGTCCGAGGATCGCCTAATCCAGGACTCCCTCACTCTATACTGCTATGATTTTGTGTTGTACGTCTCTGTACTTTTGCTATGATTTTCCTACCCTATGAACCAAATGAGTCCTGAATGTATCCGTGTTGACTAAGCCTACAAGTATAAGCGTACCACGAGCTCATCAGCCCTAATGTTTCTCTTCGGTGAGTGTTTTGCAAGTACTATAGCGCGCACAATAGCTAGCCGACTAACACCAGAATCATCAAACAAGCACTATTGATATGATAAACAGTTCAAACTTACATTTAAGCATGCCATATATTACATCAAAAGCTGGTGAGGATACATCTGTTTCCATAACTCGGAGAGGGTTTGCATGATTCACTATCAAACAAAAGTAGCAAGGACCGCCCACACAAGACAGTGCACTAGCCCTAAGATGGTTTGATAACACGCATCATTCTGGTGATTAAACACGCGACCAACTATTTCTTGTCATCGATCTCTCGGGCAATGACCATAGCACGGACAACGGCATGGGAATCGATCTCCGGGGCGATGTCCACAGGAATGACCGCAACATCGGAATCGATCTCTGGGGTGATGTCCATAGGATGGACAGCGGTATCGGAATCGATCTCGGGGGCGATGCCAACAGGACGGACCGCGACATCGAAAACAATCTCTGGGGCGTTGTCCACAGGACAGGGCGCAACATCGGAATCATCATGGACGTCCACCGGCACCTACACAACCCTAACATATTAGCAAGCACATTGGAAATAATAAAAAACCACAACTATGGTAATAAGCCATTATTTTTTACCTTCAGGAGCTCACTGGGGGATTCGATCCCTTCGGGCTCGTCCTCGATGGGGGCCATCACCTTGCCAGGGGAATACTGCTTCTCAACGGCCACTATCTCCTCAAACTCGGCCTTGAGCCTCGCATAGGTGGCTATCAGAGTTTCTGGGGTAGGCACGATGGGGCCCTTGCTGTTCTTCCAACTTTCTTTGAGGAGTTTGTCTGCCAACGCCGTCAACTCTTTGGCTAGTGCTTGTTTCTTGGAGTTCTTCGTCTCCATGGGTTGGCCCGCCAACATGGTCAATTCGTTGGTTGGTGCTCGCTTCCTGGAGATCGCTGTCTCCAGTGGGTTGTCCGCTAGTAACTCTTTCCCTAGTGCTCTATGATCCATCAATGAACTGGCAAACAAAAAGCAATCGAAAGGAAACCACAATCGCAATGAAAAAAGGAAAAGAATAGGCTCTGAGAATCGGTCGGTGCTTCACAAAAAGAAGATTCCTGGAATGAAAATATAGCAACATCATTGATTCGCCCACCTTTCCTTCGTCGGTACAGAAGAAAAATGGCAGAAGTGAGTAGCCTGGAGTTAGGTTTTCTTCAAGAAAGGGGAGAAAGGGCTTCAACAAGCGGTCCAGTGAAATGATGGTTGCTTCGTCCAGTCCAACTAAGAGGCCACTTTACCATTGTTGGTAAAGGTGTGGATTTTGTGATATGACGGGTCCTGACAGCCACACCGGGGTGATAGGTGAGTCTCGATTGTAGCACCTCGCTGTGATTTGGTGGACGGCACGGATGTCCCGCATGCAGATAGAGCGTCTAGTCATATAGGAGTGCTCAATATTGTGCACCGCGGCAAAGGCGGAGAGGAAAAGAAGAGAACTACGTAATTAATGCATGAGTTTAATTAGGGTAGTTTTGTAAAGTACGAGATACATTCCTCCAATCGCAAAATGCCCTGGTTGATGAGATTTGAGATTTGAGCCCTATAAACTGGAAGGGAGGGAGTACTGCACGCGGTGTAGTCACTACTAGCAAAACGGCTATAGATGAAATGGACACTAATGGCGCACCAGATGTGTGGTGCGCCACTGCTATATAGCAGTGGCGCACCATATATAGGTACACCATTAAAATCCAAATACTAATGGCGCACCACATACACAGTGCGCCACTAATAACAATTTTTTTTCATTTTTTTCAAAACTAGTAATGGCGCACCAGGGGATAGTGCGCCATTACTAGTTTAACTAGTAATGGCGCACCACACCCTCGGTGCGCCACTACTAACAATTTTTTTATTTTTTTTAAGTTAGTAATGGCGCACCACACCCACGGTGCGCCATTACTAACTTTGACCAAAAATTCCACGGAATGCACCCCCCCTGGACCGCCTTTTCATTTTAAAAAAAACTAGCAGAGTGACCCGCACATTTGCGCGGCTAGTATTACATAAGGTTTATGTTGCCATTTAGCTCTCTCTTGTTTTCTAACTTTTATCCTATTTGATTAGTCCCTAATTCACCCAAGAATATGTGGATGTGTCTCCTAAAAATCTTTAAAAATACTATTGTAGTTTCATGAAGCTTTTTGAACAACATTGCAAATCTTTGATTTAAATAAGTGATAATCTTTACTTTAAGGATTTTACTCCAAGTCAAGTAGGGTTTATCCTTTTAAATAGTTTCATGAGAAATTTTTCATGCCGATTATCTTTTGCAACGGCAAGACATACATCATGAATTCTAGATAATTCTTGTGTATGTATTCATGACCCTCGTGAGGAACTACTAATCAACTGCCTTCACGATATAAATCTAAGTGAATTACCAACTCATAATGAAGCTACTATACATACCTCTCTGATGATCGCCTCTGGACTTATACCATCCGCCAATCCTGTGTTGCTAAATTACTTGCAAAATCTCCTTTGCCACATGATCCTCTACTACCTAGAAATCGTGTATTGACTCATCTTATGACCTAAGCTGCACCATGATCATCATTAATTAATGTATTCAAGGTTTGTACCGTATATTGTTAAGTTTTTCACATTTCGGATTTATGTATCAATTTTTATGTACATATACAACACCTAATTTCTTTGGAACTTATTTTGGAATATAGAGATACTTTTGTACCTAATATAACCATCAAAGTGCTATTTTTTTTATTTATAGTGTATGTTGTTATTGAGATATTAGGAAATATAGATGTATATTTTGAAACTTCATTTGCTAGTTTAGATTTTCTAACATGCAGTGTACTCTTTATGTACCAAATAGAACTTCAGTTTACTTTGAATTTGCACAAACAATGTCTTCATCGAATCCTCTGGGTGATCGAATTACACTTACCAGATTCCAATGGAATATATTCCTTCGCCATCCATTTCTTAGTTACCACGCCATGAACCAAAATTAAATTTTATGTTTCCTTTTAGATGTGCAACACACATGCACACACGCTCTCTCTCCTATCCAGATCAGCACTCTAAAATACTTGTGTTTACTTCATGTGCACTGTTTGAAGTCATATCTTCCAAACCTTGTTAGTATAAATCCTTTTTGAATTCACAGCCTGTGGTACAGCTCTGTGCAGCACATATTGCTACATTTTCTAATTCTCCGTTTGCAAAGAGGCCTATTTTTAATTGCGCTAGCATTTCATTTTTATATGCACTTTTTATATGATCTGGCATTCTCATTGGAAGGCATAATACGACTGTATGTTTCTAGTGAAAAGAAACATATATTCAAAAGTATATTATTATTTTGCATATAGAGCATATACTTTTGTATGTTTGTGTCAAACTTTTACAATCCATTCGTCCCATATTAGTTGTCGCTCAAACAGATGTATCTAAATGGGACAGATGGATTATTTGGAAAAAGAAAAATATTCAAAGGTATAGCTGTGTAGGTATCTTTTTTCATACAGAATAAGTATATTATTATTTTCCGTGCAAAGCATATACTTTTATATGTCTGTGCCAAACTTTTATATTCCCTTCGTCCCATATTATTTGTCGCTCAAATCGATGTATTTCAATGTGACATAGGGATTATTTGGAAGAAGAAAAATATTCAAAGTTATAGTTGTGTTGTGGAAGAAGAAAAATATTCAAAGTTATAGTTGTGTTGTGGAGGTATCATTTTTCATATAGAGTATATACACATTTTTCAGTCCGGTACCTAGTTTGTAAGTCTAGCATATAGTCTGGGTCAAAAAAGGCAGAGTCCGCAGGTTTTTTTCCTTAAGAGAGAGAGAGTCCGGGAGCATATCCTTATGCATCAAGAGTAATCAACGCCACCGGCCGCTTAATCTCTTGGCCTCTTGCGGTGTCCGAGTTAAGACGTGCAGGGTGAGACTTTTTGTTTCATGGGTGGACCTAAACACGTGATAGATAATGGCTCTTTATTTCCTATATATAATTAATGCACGCTTTTTTCCTCTTTTGACCTGAATATACGTACGATCTGTTGTACCTATCAATGTCAACCGGTGTTTCCTATCTATGCATATAGACGTGACAGTTCGATATGCTGACATGCACAGGTTAATATGTTACGTAAATTTTTTAAATCTCAGCTGTTATTATTCTAATCAAACGGTGGTAATAATATTAGCATATGTGGATAAACGTGATGGCTTGTTTTACTCTTATTTTAATTATATAATAGATAAAAGAAAATGATGGAAATGTCAAAAAAATAAAAGAAAATAAGTTTCCCATGTGATATGTGGTCTAGTTGTTGGGAAAATTTACAAATATGAATTTCGACTTTATTTGCAAAATCTCTCTGTAATTTGTAAAATGGGCATAACTTTTGCATACGAACTCGGATTAAAAAGTTTTTAATATGAAAAATCATCTACTCGAAAAGTTACGGGGCTTCCAAGATCTAAAGGCAAAAAAAATCAAAAAAAATTCAAACTTACTAGTGGCGCACCGTTTGCTAGGTGCGCCACTAGTAACAGAAAAAAAAATAGTTTTGAATTTTTTCAGGGGTTTTTTTTTCAAAATATGATACGTAATATGAACGGAAGTTTGAAATATTTTTTCAAAATTTCATCACACTCATGAACATGAACAAAGTCCTAGACATCAACAAGGTTCAATAGGATTGATATGCTAGATATATCAACAAGTGCGTGTTAAGTGAGCTGGTGCTGAGGTTGGATAGAACTCTGAAGTTAAGTGTGCTTGGGCTGGAGTAGTGTGAGGATGGGTGACCTTTCGAGAAGTTTGACCACGAAGTGCGATTTGACTTTATATTAAGCATATTGACTCGAGATTAAGCCACAGTCACCTGAGATAATGAAAAAAAAATTTGAAATTTTTTTGAAAAAAAATTCTGAAAAAAGTTTTAAAAAAATTTGTTAGTAATGGCGCATCATCTACAAGTGCGCCATTAGTAAGCCAGAGCACGTGGGTAAAAAATTCTAATGGCGTGATGCTAGTGGCGCACCTGTAGTGCACCATTAGTAGCCAAAACAGGTGCGCCACTAGAAGGCCTTTTCCTAGTAGTGAGTCTAGTCACTTGTTGAAATCTCAAGAAAGGCAAATACGTACTCCTTTCCGGTTTAAAGGGCTATTCTAGCAAGTACTAGTACTACAATAGTGGGTTCAAATGGCAATTTTGTCTCATGCAAGAGCCTAGCTATATGCATGCTCCAAGGCACCGCACCACGCCCCACCCCTACACAAAGACTGCCACGCCAGCGTTCGCAACTGCCACATTCGGTTTGCGCTTGGGTCTTCGCCTCTTCAAGAAGATGAACAATGATGTTACTCCTATTTCTACAGTATTGAATCCACTGCTTCATGTCCGTCCACCTCGTGCGGGAGGGATAGCGTTTAGCGAAAGCTTCTACTAGTCCTGCCAGCCACCACGCTCATGCGCGAGGGAGGGACGCAACTTCATTGACTTACTGCTCCTGCCTTTGCGTCAATGACAAGTGGGACCAACAGGTGGTTTGCCCACCTATCATGCAGCCAAAGGTAGGTGCAATTAAGGCACTGGAGCTCAATCGCGAGGGAGAGGGCTTTGTAGTAATAAAACTTTTTGGTCTTGTACGAGTTGACGAGACACATCAAAGCACTGCACTCAATATAAGTCTTTTACACATTTCAAATGGACTACAACATAAGGATGTATGTAGACATATTTTTCTTCATATGTAGCCACTTGTTGCAATCTCTAAAAAGACTTATATTTGGAAACAGAGGGAGTACAATGCATGCATGCATGTCGTGACTTTCCTTTTGATACTTGCATGTGTTGATTTGATGCACCTTGCCAAATTTTGACAATAAATTTAACTAACCAAATTTTCATGCATGTCACAAAAAAATACGGGGCTGTTTGGATTGTGACTATGTTTGTATTATGTTGCCACATTATTTTTCCCAAACTTGCCACACTTGCCTAAGTTGAGTTGCTCAAATTGATAGACACACTTTGGCTTGCCTAAGGGAATCTTGCCACACCTTTTGTGTTGATGACATGTGGGGTTCACTTCTAATAAAAAAATTCTTGTCTTAGGTGTGGCTAATAAAAAAGAATTATATTTAGGAACGGATGGAGTAGAAAATATAAATAATAATGCATGTTGGGGCAACCCACGTTTTCGATAACTTTAGCCGTGGGCTTGTTCACATTTTTTATGAGAGGGTGTTTGTTCCTTAATGGAGGGACTTGTACCAGACTTGAACGATACAAAGTGCGACCTGGCACACCGTAACACCACTTGGAACAAGCGTGTAGCTATCTCAAAAAACAATCAACAACTAAAAAAACCGCAACCTGGCACGTAGTACACAATTTTAAACGATTGTTTTGATGGAGTGAAAAAGGAAAACTACCCCACTATGTATATATAGGCCGGAGCCTCCGCGCTTGCTTGCTAGGGTTGCTCTATTCACACACTCTCATCCTCTCTAAATCTAAACAAGATAGGGGTGGTAACATTGTCTTTCTCCCTTCAAAAAACACTGTCATTCTATCCTGACCGTAGGTTACATATCCGGACGTCTCCCCCTCCGACGGTGAAGGGGAAGAGGGGCAGCGTTTAGTCCGTCTTCAACAGCGAGGGAGGAGACCCACTCCCGGCCGCACCGTTATCTCTGGCCGAGCACCGGCGCGGGAGGTCCTTCGATCCCTTCGTCGTTGCGCTAGTGTGGGCGGATCCGGCCTCCCGCCGCCCACATATCCACATCTCAACGACCTTCAGGTACATCTTCCCTCAAAACCGTCTTAGCTCTACTTCCTAAGCTTGCTACGTCGACGCATGTGCATCATTTTCTACCTCTCAGCCCCTCTCGATCGGATGGTCCAACGTCGCCTTTTTTTCTATTGTTAGAGGTAAAGCTACTTCATGGAGTTGAATCTTGTACTTGGTTCAAACAAGAAATAAAGTGGGGGTGGGGGAATTTAGTATTTACATCGGACTTGGTACAAACAGGAAGGAAAGGGGGTGAAAGTAGTACAGACTGGTCATTCAACCGGTCTCTTGGTCGAAAAGGGAAATATTAGGGTAACGATGTACACAGTGGTATGACCAGGACTAGATTTGCTATCCACACATAGGAGTAGCTGGCTAGAGTGAACAAAAATGGGACCAACCCAGATATGTTTGTTGGATGGTTGTTTCTCGGGGCAACAAACTATGAATCACCACCTTATGCCCCTGTTTAGGTACATGGTGTTGGACTATTGGTGCACCCACTATCCCATGCCCTTATACCAAATATTTAGCTATTCTTAATCTAATGCCCCTGGTAAAATGAATCCATGCCACTGTTATAAGCCATGACAAGTTTAGCCAAATGTTTTTGCCTGTAATTGTTTGAGACTCTGACTGTTTCCTCTGTAGCTTTCTGTGCAAACAGGGATATCCATTTCACTTGGTTCCTGTTGTGACCTTTTGGTGCACTACACAAAACTCTTCTTAAAAGAAGTGACTTTTGTGCTGTTTAACTAGAATGTCAGAATGGAACAGTTGGTTCATTTTGGTGGAAGTGCACAAAGGGAGTTCTGTGTTCCTATCCTCATCATCCATATTGGCTCCATAACCTTCCTTTAGGTAAGAATGAGAATTAATGCATGTGTTCATCTCTATTTTGCAACTGCCATGAGAAAATAATGCTATTTTTACTAGTACACTTGTACTCCCTCACTGACAAAACCAATTCTGAACTAGAAGGCCAATCATGTACTTGGTTTCACCAACTGGTGAGGAGAAAGAGAAACAAAGCATGAAGAGGAAGAAGAAGAAGAATAAACAGTGCCAAGGCGATCTTGCTGAAGCCCGAGGCCTCAGTCGAGGCCATTCAAGGGCTCCGGCAATGACTACCTTACATGTGAGACGATCCTCCAGGGAGCCCTTACACTTCTGTTGTCTCACTTAATTAATCAGGAGTACTTTACTTCCACTAATTTATTGCTGCCTAATTTTCCAGTCGGAGTTAAACAAATCTTTAGTAGCACCCTATGCTGAATCATGTACATGTGTATGTTTGTCTATGGAGGTGAATCATGTGCTGGAGCAGGGAGGGAATAATATTAGTGTCATGACATAATAGTGCTATTGTTTTGCATGTCAATTTATTGCCATTGGTTCAATGAGGCAATGTTTTGCGTATTGTCCATCATGAATTTGATGCTACTGTTAGAGTAATACGCTAATGTTTTTCTATCCTTTCTCACTAAGCTAATGAAGGTTTCACCTTGTTCCTACTTGTGAAAAAAGGGATCATGTTGTGCCAATCATACATTTTAGTGGAACTACACAAGACAATACAATGAACTGTATCCCAACCAAGGCTCTAACTCTGCTGGAAGTTCTTGATACTCTTTCGATATAATCGCAGCACTAGTAGACAAGAGTGATTTCAACCATGCATTTGAAATGCACAAAAATATATACTATTGAGTGATTCCAATGAGTGCTTTATCATCTCTTATGAGACTACATGAATAAGCTTTTTTCCTCAGGTTGGTACGGGCCTAAGGCCTTCATCCATATTAGTTTGTTGTCATCTCTATTTGTATCATTCTACTATCATGAGAAACTCCTTTATCTTTGCACGTTAAAGTTTTGCAACCTAAGATACATGGCAATGCTTTGAGTGTTGAGATAATTGGCACTGATTAAATAAACTAATACCTCTCTTTAAGCAAGACTACTATGTTTCTAACTTTACCCATTAACATAATGAGGGTGCTTCCATTTGTTAGTGTATGTTTCATCAACTAGTCCCACTATTACAGTAATCTCAATCTCTTAATAAATGTGCCAAGGGGGATGCTCGATTTTGGTGGAACTGCACAAAAACTTTGGGTGCTTCGTTTCCTCGACAGCTTCCTTCCTTTCCTGTCAGTCGCTAATCTGGGCCTGCTTTCTTCCTTTGTTGTTAGTCACTTTGCTTATCTCGGCTTCCAGTCAAAGGAAATAGTAATTGATATGCTACCTCACATAGGTTGGTACTGGTCTTTATCCTGATTATTGTGCTTCTCATGTATTGATAATTTGGTATTGTGCTACTGTTTGCCGATTTTATAAAGGAGTAACTTGGACCCTGAACTCGCAGACAAATCATTGCTTTGGGTGATTTCAGTAGAACTGCACAAAAAGATCAGATGGGCAGATACTTATGCTGATGCTATGTACTCCAAAGTTCATTCAGACAAGCATCGATGTTGACAAGAAGTGCCTACATTCATTCGAGTATCAACCGGCGTCAACCAGTTGTCAAACTCCAAGTATTAGGAGAGTGAACGCCAAAAATATTGCTTGGCACATAGCCCAGAAAAACACAGTCCAGTCTTTGGTCCTAACTTGTGCCTTCTCGTTATCGGCAGATATGGTAGAGAACTGCATGGCATGGAGTCTAAAAATTCCAGACAAGTTGGTTGACGCGTATATTCATCTGGCACTTAATCAGTCTGCACGCCAGGGATGCTCCATTTCAGTTGAACTGCACAAAAAATTTGGGTGGTTCATTTTCTCAACTGTCTCATTTCTCGTCTGCAATGTAGAATTTTGGTGAGCTACAGGACCAAGATGAGCCAGTAAACTAGTTGGATGAAAGTAGCGGCCAAGTTGATCAAACCTCCCTCGGCACGAGGCCATTATTTGAGGATAAACCTACAAGCAAAGTTTAGGTTGTCTGTGCTGCCTCTTATGTACTCGAAAATTTACTCGTACAAGCATTAATTTTAGCAAGAAGTACCTCTGACTGAACACCATTTACCAGTCTATACCCTAGGTAATTAAATTTCGTCCATGGATCATATTGGCTGTGATCTCAATCATTTGGATGCATAAACATACGGAACATGAGTATATCTGAATCATTTTGTGAACTATCTATGAATGTTGTCGTGTGATCTATCAATCATTTGGATGCATAGACATGCTGAACTTGTGTATATATGAATCTTTTGAGTTGTTGATAGTGAATGTTGGCTATGAATATGAATGTGTCCTGTGAACCTGAGTATGATACGAATGTTTGCCTTCTCTGTTGTACTTGTGTGTGAACTTGTTAGTATGCCTACTGTGGGGTATGTGACGTGTGGGTGTCAACGACACACTTTCTTCCTGAGAAGAATTGCACCTGCTATGTTAGGGTAGAAACAGCGCATCAGCTCTTTTTAATCTTTTTGCTCTGTCTTCCCCCCTCCCCCACTCAACCCTTGCCATAATGTTTTCGGCCTCAAAACAAACATAGTACTGCGTTGTTTTTGTGGCTTGATGAAAAATTGAGTGCTGGTTTCTGTAGATTGGCTCGCCCAGCAAATGGGCTGCTGGTCCACCATGGACTGGGAGGCTAAAAATACAAGTTGTATGGTGCATAGGCAAGTAAAAAAACGCCATCGAGAGCCATCCACAGAAAAAAAATCGCTCCTGATGTGCTTCTTCAGTCGTGCCGCCGGCCCCCTCTTTAATCCAGTTCGCTCGGGGATTTGGTATCATTTTTTTTCCAGAGGGCGAACAAGTATCAGCTAGGCCTAGGTTTTATATTTTAACATGCGTAGCCCACGACATACCGGCCTATGGTTTCAACTTATTTTTTGAGGTCCATAGCGGCCTATGGGCTTTTTCTTAAAGATCGGCAGCCCAATGTATTTTTTTAACAAAACGCACGTCTCCGTTCTATTCATCTATATATAATAATAATAATGTAGTGTCCAATTTATGTTTTCCCTTCTAACCACATTATATATATTTATATTATTAATATTATCATATATTTTATAGAGACTTGTATATACATTATAAAAACATCCCACGTGTTATTAACATATAAAAGTAAATGTTTAACAGAAGTTGGCAAGGAAAATCCTGGTTGTTTTTGACTCACAGGCAAGGAAAATCCAGGTGATTGCATACAAAAGCTTGCGAAGATTTTAAGGACCAATGTAATAATAACGTGCTCATTTTTATTTTGAGCAATAACTCGCTAATTTGTTAATTATATATATATATATATATATATATATATATATATATTGTGCCTCTCCAGTTTATTTTTGATATTAATTGCTCCTTCTAACATAACATTATATATATAACAAGCCCAGCTAATTCATGTATTTCAAGGAAGTGCAAATGGGCTGGGATTTCTTAGAAAATATAAATGGGCCGCATTGACCGGAAATTATTTTATCACCCAGCCCAGCAAATGGAAAATGCATTCTAGAAAACTTGGGCCGACATGCACCTTCAATCTCTCGTCTTCTTCCTACAGCGTCGTCGGGACCGCCTGGTCCGGCCTCCGGCGGCTAGCGGCTCTGCTTAGCACGCATCGCTGCGAAGAGCTACCCCATAGCCGGCCAGGCTATCCCTCCACCCCTCCACACCTCCTGTTATTCTCCACTGACTGTAGCCCAACGCCGCACCAAAACCAGTTATAACCCTTCTCCTCCTCTCAATCTGCGACTCCACTGCCGCGTCTTCCCATTTCCTAGTCGATCCCGTCCGGGGCCTCGCCGTCAACCACCGCCTCGCTGCCTCGGTGCGGCGTGGTCAACAAACGAGAGTCATCGGAAGAGGACTGTATGTGGAGAGCCTGACGGCTAGGACCCACGAGGTCCATGGTCGCACGCAAGGAAACTTCCTCCTTATTAAGATGAAAATAAATGTTTCCTCCACCTGACAGGTGGGACCCACTGGCTGTATCTTCGCATGGAAGGAAGTGCCTCCTTGTTAATTATTCCTCCACACTACAAGAAATATGTCAACTAGTGACCTTCTGTCAGTGACCCTAGAAGAATTGGTCATGGATCTATGACCATTTGAGACCAATTGGTCAAAAGCTGTTCGGGGGGCTCCAAACCCTAAACCATTGCGACCATTTTGGTCAGAAAGGTCGTAATTTCCTTACACCAATGGTCAGAAAGCAAACAGGGCTGGTCCGCTGCCTTATTTCTAGTTGTTAACGACCAAAATAGATGGTCATAGCCTTGTAGATTGTGGAGGGTTGTGATGACTAGGCGCCATCTCATCAGTTTTGCCTATGTGTCATGTCCATGTGTCAATTTTTGCCCTAGGTTGTGAAGCAACCTATATTTCTGTTATTCCAAAAATTCCCAAAAAAATCTCATAAATTGTTTGGATCATATATTCATCAAATATGTCAAAAACCTTCCTTGCCTAGTTCAAAAATAACTCAACAATATTCATTTTCCTATTCTGTTCAGAGCAGCACTTTGTGAAGGAAGTGTTATTTATATATTCTTGATTTCCCTAAAAATTTGTGAAGACGGTCTTCTTAGTAACTGATCATCCTCAGCCAAAACTCATGCCCATTAGCCATGTGCATTTCCCGTACCGCAAATCAAACACTTGGCTGCTTATTCATGTTTGAGCATCGTTCGGTCTCCTCGTGAGAATCTTATGTTATAATTTTCTTCCTAGCATCTACCTGGGGAGTGAACAACCCACTAGACATGCCTAGGCGTCCCAGAACGCATGGCAACGCCACGGTCACACGGTGACCACGCAGCTGGCATGCGAGCTTATGCGCTCTAGAGTTGGGGCCCTCAGCCACCGTCCAAACCTCGATGTCTGGCCATCAAACCATGCATTTATGATTAAATAGATACTTATTTACCTATAAATGATTTTTGGAAAAAAATAAATAGCAAACAATGAGGCACCTGCAGTTCAAATTTGACCCGCTTCCAGCTGAATCAGCGGGAATTTGTCTTTTTCACCAGAGGTGGATCAAAACTTTTGACACCCAACTATTTTGTCAATTGTGCATTATATATGGCCTAGTATTTTATAAAATTGATTAGGTCCAATTTTGCAACAAATATATGGTAGGTCCTTCACAAAAAAACTCATTTCAGGCACTCGGAAAATGGAAAATGGTTTTTTCGTCCAAATAAAATGAAAACTTCCTTAGGCAACATTGTTTGCCATTCCAATATGCACCCTTGTGCACAATATGAGATCATTTGAACAAACTATGCCATGAATGTGGCCATAAGATTGATCATTTGGCTTGAAAGCCATTGATCTCCACACATGATAGCTCGTTTCTGAGAACACTTTTTTTAAATAATTGTCGTATTGCAAGTTTGTTATTTTTCCTGGGAACTTGGCCCCATATAATGACACAATGCGAAGGTTTCCCAATTTTTTGATTTTTTTTGAATTTTTTATGCCCGTTTCAAAATGCGGTCAAAACGGCGGGAATGACCGTTCCTAGCTAGTGGTTGAATCTTTGAATTTTTTTGGTGTTTCTCTGATTAAATAGGTACTTATGTACCTAGAAATGATTTTTGGAAAAAATAAATAGCAAACTATGAGGCACCTGCAGTTCAAATTTGACCAGCTTCCACCTGAATCAGCGAGAATTTGTCTTTTTCACCAGAGGTGGATCAAAACTTTTGACACCCAACCATTTTGTCAATTGTGCATTAAATATGGCCTAGTATTTTAAAAAAATGATTTGGTCCAATTTTGCAACAATTATTTGGGAGGCCTTCACAAAAAAACCTCCTTTCGGGCACTCGAAAAATGGAAAATGGTTTTTTCGTCCAAAGAACATGAAAACTTCCTTAGGCAACATTGTTTGCCATTCCAATATGCACCCCTGTGCACAGTATGAGATCATTTGAACAAACTATGCCATGAATGTGGCCATAAGATTGATCATTTGGCTTGAAAGCCATTGATCTCCACACGTGATAGCTCGTTTCTGAGAACACATTTTTAAAATAATTGCCGTATTACAAGTTTGTTATTTTTCCTGCAAACTTGGCCACATATAGTAACACAATGCGAAGGTTTCCCAATTTTTTGATTTTTTTGGAATTTTTTATGCCCGTTTCAAAATGCGGTCAAAACGGCGGGAATGACCGTTCCTAGCTAGTGGTTGAATCTTGGAATTTTTTTGGTGTTTCTCTGATTAAATAGGTACTTATGTACCTAGAAATGATTTTTGGAAAAAATAAATAGCAAACTATGAGGCACCTGCAGTTCAAATTTGACCCGCTTCCAACTGAATCCGCGGGAATTTGTCTTTTTCAGCAGAGGTGGATCAAAACTTTTGACACCCAACCATTTTTTCAATTGTGCATTAAATATGGCCTAGTATTTTAGAAAAATGATTTGGTCGAATTTTGTAACAATTATTTGGGAGGTCCTTCACAAAAAAACCTCCTTTCGGGCACTCGAAAAATGGAAAATGTTTATTTTTGCAAAAAAACTCATTTCTCACTACACCTTTTTGAAGATATTTATCTTTTTTCATGTTTGTTAATTTTTCTAAAAACTCGTTCACATTTTGGTGTCACAATGAGAATGTTTTCTATTTTCTTTTCGAATTTCTGAGGTCATAAAATAGCTGACATGATTTTAACATATTATTTTTAAACAACTATGACCAATTTAGATGGTCATAGCATCATACTGCATTCTAGTTGGTCTGTAGACGCTTCACGCGGATCGTGCATCATACGCCGTTAGATGCTCGTGGATCCAACGACTGTCCACACCAACCCCGAAACCCTAGCTGGTCATTT